>NW_006921694.1:1228021-1254719 GCF_000298275.1 Orycteropus afer afer | reverse complement strand
TTTATCAGACCAGCAAACCTGGTCCCTTTTTTTTTTTAATGATTTTGAGTTTTGTTTCACATTGTTCTCCCACTCTATCCAGGATCTCCTACATAGATCCTCCTCTGAGTGGTTGACAGTGGTAGCCGGGCACCATCTAGTTCTGGTCTCATAGTCATATAGACTGAGGATTGCATGGTGTACCAGTCACTTAGACTAACTATTTCCATGCAACTTTTGTTTTCTTCATTCTTCTTTGCTCTGGACGAGGAGGGACGCATTGTTGGGTCTTAGATGGCCACTTGCAAGCTTTTAAGATCCCAGCTGCTACTCACCAAAGTAGGATGTAGAACAACGTTTCATGTAGTATGTTAATGCCAATTGAGCTTGATGTCCCCTGTGACTACGGTCCCAAGCTCCATATTCCAATAGTTGGAATAGGTCCAAATATTCACTCCTTCTGGGTAGCTGGCTGTGACCTAGAGACAACCTTGTCCCTTGTCAGCTCTACTATATACCTGGGAGTTCTTACAGAACTTATTGCCTGCCAACCCTATACATGTCCTTTAATACCATTGGCTCTTGATCATATGCTACCTCCTGAAATGGTTGAACATCAACCAATTTTTCTAAGACAGACTAGGAAGGATTTACTTCTGGGGAAAAAAAAAGAAAAAAAAAGGCCGATGAAAGCCTTATGTATAGCAATGGAACATTGTCTGATAAAGTGCCAGAAGATGAGCCCCTTAGGTTGGAAGGCACTCAAACTAAGATGAGGGAATAGCAGCCTCCCCAAGTAGAGCTGACCTTAATAGCATGGATGAGGTAAAGCTTTCAGGACCTTCATTTGCTGATGTGAGAATACTCAAAATGAGAAGATATAGCTGCAAACACTCATGAGCAATTGGAACATGGGATAACTGAAGTATATCTAGGGAAATTGGAAGTAAGAAATTTTTTTTGAATGGAATGTATATAAAGATCAATATTCTAGGCATTAGTGAGCTGAAATAGACCAGTATTGGCTATTTTGAATTGTATGATCATGTGGTTTACTATGCCAGGAATGACAAATTGAAGAGGAATGGTGTTGCGTTTATCATAAAAAAAATTTTTTTCAAGATCTATCCTGAAATAAAACATTGTCAGTGATAGGATAATATCAGTATACCCACAAGGAAGACTAGTTAACATGACTGTTATTCAAATTTACACACCAACCACTAACGCCAAAGATGAAGAAACTGAAGATTTTTACCAACATCTACAGTCTAAAACTGATTAAACATACAATCAGGATGTATTGATAAATATTGCTGCTGAGGCTTAAAGAAAATTAATGAAGAGCTTCCCTGAAGTCATACCTTGGATCTTTAGGCCAAGAGCTTAATTTTAAAAATCGTGTAAATAGATAAGCCAAAATGGCCACACCTATTGAAGGCAGCTATTACAAGGACTCCTCCTTTTTTTCTTTTTTTTGCCTTTTTCTTTTTACCAAAGTCCCATAAAAATGAGAAGGAATCTTGCACTGGTTCCCTACCATTTTAGATAGAGATGAAACTCAAGATGGTATGGTGGAGGTGGGGGAGTGGAAAGGGAGGGTGATTTGGGGGATGGGTAGAGGGTGGTATAACTTGTTCCTACATCAGAACCTTACTGCTACAGCTTTGCACTGGCCACCTCCTGACAAAACCCTTGCCAGTGTCCTCTAGAAACTGAAGTTTATACTGCATTGGAATGGGGTGATCAAGATTGGCTCAGGGATAGGAAAGGAACAGAAGACCATCTAGAAGTCTGGAGGTTCAAACCCACCAGCTACTCCTCTGAAGGAAGATTGGGCAATCTACTTCCGTAGAGACACCGCCTTGGAAACCCAAGGAGGGGTCTCTTTGAGTCGAATCGACTTGGTGGCAGAGTTTTTTTTTTTTTTTTTCCTTCAGAGACCTTTAGTAGGAAGACAGAGTGGACCAGAAAACCAGTCAATACCCTGTATTTATTGGCAGAGAGACAGAAACATTCACAGTAAAAGTCATAGATGACTCTTGGTAATTCTTTCTCTCCGAGATAACTCTTCCAGTTTCAGCCTCTAATGAGGAGCACAAAGGAATAATTTGAAAATTTTCCTTTTTCTTCACTTGCTGGTGAATGATATAGCCAAACAGAGCACATCAAAAAACTACAACAGGGTGAATTCTTAGAATCAGCTGCTCTAAACCAAACCAAATGTACTGCCATCAAGTTGATGCTGACTCATAGCAACCCTGGACAGAGTAGAATCATCCCATAGGCTTTCAAAGGCTGTAAATCTTTGCAGAAGCAGATTGCCTCATCATTCTCCTGTGAAGTGCCTGATGGGTTCCAACCACTGACCTTTTGGTTAACAGCCCAATGCTTTAACCACTGTGCCAGCAGAGCTCATTTCAGCTGTTCTGTTATTGTTGTAATGTGCCCTCGAGTCAGACCTGACTCTTAGCGACCCCTCCTTAGATTTCTGAGGTGGTATCACTATAGAAGAAATTACTTCTTCCTTCCGAGGAGTGGCTGGTGGGTTTGAACTGCCAGCCTTCTGGTTAGCAGTCAAGTGCCTTAGGCATTACTCCAGCTGTTCCAGGTGGTTACGAATGGTGCTTCCTGGAGAGCTGGCTGGGGTCAATGCTCCTCCCATTTATTACCTTCTTTACTCCTCCACCTCCCCCCACCTCCCACCCCCCACCAGAACAGCTCCACTCTGGTTTTATTGGATTATATGTAGAGCTTCTATATAAGCTTTTATTTAATTATTTATTTAATGGTTCTACAGCTAAGGTTTTGAAAACTACTCCTGTTTTCACTAAGTCCAAACCCTTTCATTATATGGATGAAGAACCTAAGGTCTAAGGAGACCTAGCCATGATCCTCAGTTCAATACTGTGCTAGATCAAGAGGAAGAAAGGAAAACAAGGGCTTGTATATTCCACCAACTTCCATATTTAGTCCTCAGTCAACTGCCCATTTTCTCCTTACTGTAATAAGAATTCTCAAGGACTATCTTTTCACTGCTATGGTCAGTGAGCTTCACAGAAAGATAATGCAAGAATCACTTGAATACTGCCACACATATATATAATTTTTGATGTAATTGTTTCTGGTTATGCTGATATTTGCCCATATAACAGGTATTTCCCAAACAGCAACTACAGGTAACAATTTATATTTAACCATCTAGAGTGCATTTAGGGTCCTTGAGTGGTGCAAATGTTAACACATTTGGCTACTAAAGGAAAGATTGGAACATCAACTTCACTCAAAGTTGTCTCTGAAAAAAAGCCCCAGAGATCTACTTTGAAAAGATGAGCCATTAAAAATCCTCCAGAGCACAGTTCAACTACTCTGACACACGGGGTTGCCAGGAGTTGGAATTGACTCAATGACAACTGGTGGTGGTGGTGGTAGAGTGTACGAGTATCTCCCCCTTCACTCCTGGTTTCTCTACATCACTCACAGTCATCAGGCCTCCAACAAGATCACTGGTGTGAGGATCTTCATCTTTGGTACCCAGCTGAGGGGAGTACAGTTCTGTGGTCCGTAAAATTTCTAAAACCCTATCCAAGGCTTCTGCTACTGTGACTGGGCTGTTTTCTTGGGCTGCATTGATTATATTTATGACCTGAGGAATAAAGAGAGAAAGAAAGAATAAATTTGAAAAGATTATAATTCTAATTCCCTAAAGTCATACATATGTCAGGAATCCAAAAAGAAATCAAATGATAGCACGTCATATTCAAAAGGACCAGTGTTCTCATGACACCACCCTCTTCTGACTGAAGCTTACTTTTCTCTTGGCTATTACTACCCCATCCTCTCCTGGTATTTCTCCTACCTAGGGACTACATTTTCTGTCTCCTTTACTGGTCCCTTCTCTTCTAAAGGTTGAAATTCCTCAGGTATCAGTCCTGGGCCTTCTCCCTCACCCAATAATCTTTCCACAGATGATCTGTTTCATGTCTATGAACTTAGCTCTGCTCACCTCCATGTCATCATCTTCTCCCCTTAGCCCTCCAAGTTGTAGACAACCTGACTTTCTTTCAAGTCCTCAAATGCCCTAATCCCCTCTTTTCTACTTCAGTGGTTTTTCACTTACTGTTTTCTGCTGCCTAGAATCTTCTTCTTCTAACCTCTTTCATGTTTCAAGTCTTAAACATTACTTCTCTATAAAGAAAGCTTCCCTGACCACCTGTCTCACTCTTGATTAATTAGGCTCATTTATAGAATACTACTGTTTTCCTTCATAGCACTTACAGCAATTTATAACTCTTTGTTTATTGTATGCTTACTTGCTTAATACTGTTTTCCTCTGCTGGACTGTAAACTCCATGATATCAATGGTATTTCATTCATTACTATATCTCCATCACTGAGCCCAGTGCTAGGTGGCCCAGGTTAGAGAGTAGAGGTGAAGGCAGAGGTATAAATTGCCACTCACCTTTGTGATGGGAGCCTCAATGGTCATGGAGTGGATCCTTGCCATGGATGGATAACGACGATTCTGTAGGCTTGGTGCTGGAGAGAAGGCAAGAAAGTTGTATCTGGTTCTGGTGGCTCAGCCTGTCTAAGTGCAGAAAAGGAGTCCCTTCATGGGCAGGGGACCTGATTCTCATGGAACTACCCCCACATCCCTGAAAAGCAATGAATTCACCCATCTCTGAATTCTAAAAGGATGACAGCTCAGCCACTAAGCCAAACAAAACCAAACTCACTGCTGTGGAGTCAGATCTGACTCATAGTGACCCCTCCTTAGGTTTTTGAGGTGGTATCACTATAGAAGTAGATTGCCCAACCTTCCTTCTGAGGAGTGGCTGGTGGGTTTGAACTGCCAGCCTTCTGGTTAGCAGTCACATGCCTTAGGCACTATGCCATATTTGCTCAAATCTGGAGAGGGTTGTCTAGCCTATAAAGAATGGGAGGAGGGCCCTATGAGTCCCAGGCTCACAGGAGGAATTTCAATGAAGGTTTGTAAGGCAGTATCTCTACAGAAGTAGATTGCTCAATCTTCCCTCTGAGGAGTGGCTACTGGGTTTGAACTGCCAGTCTTCTGGTTAACAGTCAAATGCCTTAGGCACTACGCCACCAGAGCTCCCCTGTTAATGGGATCCTATAATTCATCCCAACAGCCTAATGATCCTCTGGGACTTAGTTTCCCATCAATTACTAAAGCCCAACTTGGGCAGTTCCTGCTGATTAAGCTGTTGGTCATGTAACTGGATAACTGTGAAGTGTAGGGAGACATGGTTCAAGGTGAGGGTGGGAGGTGGAAGATTGAACCTAATCTTGTATGAATTAAGGCTAGTCACTCCCCTTTCCAAATCCTTTAGATTCTTAATGCTTATAACCAATGGGGCTTTTAACTCATTTAAAAAATAATTTTAATCTTTTGAATAGGTAACGCTTACATGTGGTTTGAACTTCAAAAAAGCAAAAACTTTAACAGCACTGTTCTCATCAGATTGTCCTACCAGTCCCTGTAAGGCTGGCAGGAAAGATGAGATAACTTAATCTAGCCAGTAACAACAGAGCCTGCCTCCTGCTCAGCCATTTTCGTGGTCCTCTCTTGCTGACAGCACTGCAGCCACCGCAGACCTCTTCTACACCCTTCTACAACCTCCGCTTCTTCTGTGCTCTTGAGAGATGGTGATTCCCCCCTTCAAACTCAACTTTGAAAATAGCAAATTTAGTTTAAGTTCCCTAACCCATTATCTTCTCCATCTAAAGTGTTCTGGTTTAGCTACACACTCAGCCCACCTCAAAATATTTTAATTCATATTCTCTCCTTTGCATTCTTGGTCCCAGTCCCTCACATGCCCTTAGGAACTCTACTCTCTGAATTACCCATCTTTTCTCTAGCTGCTTCAGTCCTTGATGTTTTATCCAATTCCCTCACATTCAGGTTCCTCATTTTGACCTGAAGGACTAAAAATTCCTTCATTTATATTGCTGTTTATTCCCTGAAGTCATCAACCCACCTCCCTCCTTTCTGTCATAGTCAGTAACCATCTGCTCCATATGCCCCTAGAATCTGTCCTTCCAAGTGCTAAATAAAAACTAAGTGAAATCCATTAGTCTGATCCCTGTTTCTGTAGCACTTAACACTGCTGCCCATCTTCTTCCTCTCAGTCCCCTCTTGTTCTTGTTGAGGTGACCCTGCCTTCATATGGCTCATTCCCTGCTCTTCTGTTCTTTTCAATGGCCGTTTACTCTTCTCTCACTGTGTGTGCACCTTGGAGGATGTGTACACTCTGTTCTTTTAATCACACACATACACACACACACACAAAGATGTTCTCTGCTTTCAAGGTTTCATTTGTCACCCCTGTTGTTAGGTGCCACTGAGTCAGTTCTGACTCATAGCAACTCTATATACAACAGAATGAAACACTGCCCCATTCTGTATCATCCTCACAACCACTGTTATATTTAAGCCCACTGTTGCAGCTACTGTATCTTTCTGTCTCATTGAGGATCTTCCCCCATTTCACTCACCCTCCACTTTACCAAGCATGATGTCCTGCTCCAGGTACCCTGCCCTCCTGATAACATATCCAAAGTACGTTAGATGAAGTCTCACCACCCTTGCTTTTAAGGAGCATTATGGCTATACTTCTTCCAAGACAGATTTGTTCATTCTTCTGGCAATCCAAGAATTCAATATTCTTCACCAGCACCATGAAAAAAAAGGCATCAGGTCTCCTTCAGTCTTTTTTATTAATTGTCCAGCTTTCATGTACATATGAAGTGACTGAAAATACCATGGCTTGGGTCAGGCACACTTTAGTCCTCAAAGTGATCTTTTTACTTTCTAACACTTTATAGAAGTCTGTTGTAGCAGATTTGCCCAATGCAATACATTGTCTGCTTTTTTGACTACAGCTTCCATGGGTGTTGACTGTGGATCCAAGTAAAATGAAATCATTAACAATGTCAATCTTTTCTCCATTTATCATGATGTTGCTTATTGGTCCAGTTGTGAGGATTTTTGTTTTATGTTAAGATGTAATCCATATTGAAGGCTATAGTCTTTGATGTTCATCAGTAAGTGCTTCAAGTCCTCTTCAGTTTCAGCCACCAAGGTTGTATCATCTGTATATCTCAAATTGTTAATGAATCTTCCTCAATCCTGATGGGTGTTTTTTTCAAATAGTCCATCTTCTCAGATTATTTGCTCAGTGAACAGATGAAGTACAGTGAAGGGATTCAACCCTCACACACATTTTTCCTAATTTTAAACCGCACAGTATCCCTGTGTTTTGTTCAAACAACTGCCTTTTAGTGTATGTACAGGTTTTGTGTGAGTACAATTAAGGGTTCTGGTATCCTGTTTTTCACAAGGTTATCCATAATTTGTTATAATCCACAAAGTCGAATGCCTTTGCATAGTCTTCTTTCAGCCAATATCCATCTGACATCAGCAGTGGTATCCATCATTCCATGTCCTCTTTTAATCTGACTCAAATTTCTGAGAGTTCCCTGTTGATGGACTGCTACAGCCATTTTAAATTATTTTCAGCAAAATTTTGCCTGCATGTGATACTAATGATATTGTTCAATAATTTCCACATTCTGTGGGATCACCTTTCTTTGGAATGAGCATAAATATGGATCTCTTCCATATTTATCCAGTCACTTGGCCGGATAGCTGTCTTCCAAATTTCTTGGCATAGATGATTGAATGCTTCCAGCATTGCATTCATTTGTTAAAACATCTCAGTTGGTACTCTGCCAGCGCCTGGAGCCTTGTGTTTTGCCAATGCCTTCAGTGCAGTTTGGACTTCTTTTAGAACCATTGGTTCTTGATCATATGCTACCTCATGAAATGGCTGAATGTCAACTAATTCTTTTTGGTATAGTGACTCTGTATCACTTTTATCTTCCACCACTCCTCTGTCAATTTGTCCTATTGTGGTAGTTATGTTGATGGTATTTCAAGTACCAGCAGGGTCACCCATGGTGGACAGGTCTCAGTGGAGCTTCCAGACTGAGACAGACTAGAAGGAAGGACCTGGGAATCTGCTTCTAAAATAACTGGCCACTGAGAACCTTATGATTGGCAGAGTGACACTGTCTGTTACCTGCAGGACTCTCAAATCCATAACTCTAGCCCTGAGGGTCAATCTTGCACTTTAGCTTCTTAATCATCTCCACTAAAACAAAATTCATCATCTTTTCCGTAACCCACAATGTAGACATACTTGGAGACTTCCCTTTTTCTCTAAATATTATTTATAATTTCCCAGGCACCTAGGAATGAAATGTTAGAATCATCTTTGACTTTCCATCTCCCTGGAAATCCAATTTGTTACTTAGGCTTGTAACTAAATGTTTTACTAAATAAATTCTCAAGAGTTTATCTGTGACATTTTATTAAGGGAAAGTAAAGGGATGTATCAGGGACACTGAAAAACAGGCTTGTTTTGGAAGTTGGGAAGCCGGGACACTTTGGTGCCCACCGTTTCTGCCACTAGCACCCAAGAGTGATCTTGGGCGACTACTTAAACGCTGAGCTGCTTGGATAGCTATGTGACCCCAAACACTTTAGGTTAAACAAGAACAAGCCTGGAGATATTTCAAAGAGAAGATAAAGACTGTTCAAAGTACTGGGATCTTAAAAGCTTGTAAGCAGCCATCTAGATGCAACAATGGGTCTCTCCTCGTCCAGAACAAAGAAGAATGAAGAAAACCAAAGATTTATGGAAACAATTAGTCCAAGCAACTGGTACACCATGCAATCCTCAGCCAATATGACTATGAGACCAGAAGAACTAGATGGTTCCCAGTTACCACTGTCAACCACTTGGAAGGTGATCTATGTGGGAGATCCTGGATAGAGTCAGAGAACAATGTGAAAAAAAAACTCAAAATCATTTGTGGGGAGGAGGGGATAGAGGGACCAGGTTTGCTGGTGTGATAGAGCCTGATGGAATCCCTGAGACTATGGCCCCTAGCTGCCCTTCAGGTCTGGAATTGAACCCACACCTGTGGCTTCAAGCCAAACAAAAGACAGGCATATGAGCTGAACATTTACATTAGGTAGATACACTTCTTGGGGAGATCAAACATGGGAGAATAAAAGGGCTGTGTGTGGACAGGGACATATCTCAGGGGGCAGGAGTACATGGAAGGAAGGACACAAGGAAGAGGTAGAGGAAGTGGGAGGGGAGCTGTTGCATTGTGGTAAATTGTAGTCAATATCATGAGACAAAGTGTATGTGAACTGCTGTATGGAAAGTGAATTTGCTCTGTAAACTTTCACCCAAATCACAATTTAAAAAAAAGACTGTTCAAAGTATACAAGATTTTTTTTTTTTTTTTTTTTCAGCCTGTTTAGTTGAAATCCTATTCCTTGGGGTTTATATGCTAATGAATTCTTGAACATATTCTTCTGTTATTTTCTACATTTTAAAAAAGGTCAGAGAAATCTGAGAAACTTCTTACCATCACTGCCTCGAGATGATATCGATTTCACATCAATGGACTCTTTCCTTCTGTTCTTGTATCTGAATGAATGAGACTCTAAGGATTTCAGATTATAAAGGGAGAGTTATTAGTTTTCAGAGTATTCACAGGTGATGTTCAGACATGTTTTTTCTCATTCTTCAAGGAAAACAAGCTTACTTTTTAAGTGCTATAAAATAATTTTAAACCACTTTTCTTTGTCAAGACACATAGAATTATCAGTCATATTAGTTGTGAAATGATTTCTTTATCTTGTGGCACCACATCACATCATGCTAATGGAGCGTATTATCAAGGGGATTCAGATCCTTGAATGAGGACCTTTTGAAAAGTCTTTTGAAAATTTAGTCTTTTGAAAGTAAACATTAAAACATGGGGATTTTTTTTTTTTTTTTTTTTGCTTTAGCAATAGTGTTAACGTGTTGCTATGCTAAAACCAACACAACTTTATTGCTTTTGAGAGTAATTTTAAAATTGGGAAACATGAGGAGAATTTTTTAACCAGAGATGATTTTTGTTTGTTTCTTTATTTTTCCAATTCATTTTGACCTATGGCCAGTCCATTCAATTGGGTGTAGAAAGTTCTTCTGGGGTTATGTGAGGAGGTAAACCCTGGTGAAATCCACAGAAATTTTGGATTTAATTTGAGAAATGAATTCATAACAGTTCTGGGCAGTCAGACCTCTGGGTGATGTCCTTGGCTCTCATGAGGATGTGATTTCATCAAACGATGCATGCTGCTCACCACAAGAAGCCCAGGGGAGAAAAAGCAGTGCTATGTCCCCCCAAATTTCCAGCAATGATGCCAACTCTCCCACTTGTCCCCATGTTTTGAGGGAAGAAAAGACAGTTTAAGAGATTCTGCATAAGTTTTGCAGACTTTGAATTTAACCCTCAAAATGTACTGTCACATTAATGCAAGATCTGAGAATATGCCATCAGTGAGAACCAAAGGATGATGAGAACCATCAACCAACCAAAGGTGAGAACCATCAGGGATGCAGTGCTGGCTTCAGCAACATGCCTTTTCGGGGCACTTGCTTCTTGTGGGAGTAACCCACAAGCAAGGAGAGAAATCTTAACCATGACACAGATTCACTCTTCACTGTGCTAAGCTTAGAGGCAGACATGTAGGTTTCAGCAGGAAGATTACATTTCTCAGATACCAGTAAATGGTCATATTCCAAGAAAGGAAAAAAAAAAAAAAAAGATGCAATATTGCTTTAGGAATTGTCTAGTGACACTGAAAAAGCCTAATTGTTAAGAGAACCAGCTCCAGAGCCAAACTGCAAAAGTTCAAATATCTGGTATGCCAACCAGTAGCTATAAAACCTTGGAAATGTTATTCTCTGTGTCTCAGTATCTATATCTGTAAAATGGGGATAATTATAGCATCTCAGTCATGGGCAGTTATGAGAAGTAAATGAGTTAATCTATACATAGCATTGAAAACAGCACTTGGCACATACTGAACAGTACATGTTGGTTGTTACTGTTAATGACACAGATGCATTTGCATATACAGCTTTTTAGATATACGTGAGATTGTGTTATGTTGTTCTACTATTTCATTTTATAATGTCTTAGACACTTTTCTGTACCATTTATTTCAATGTACTGTCCATTAGTTTGACAGAAAAATTTCTGATTCAATAAAACATGGTTACATCAATGACTAAATCTGGAATATTTTTATAGAGCATGAAGCGAAGGGAGAACTCATAAAATTCATCTGAACACCACAGCCATAGAGCCTCCTCTTAAATGATCTAACTTAGCAAAATCTTTTATTATCCTTTTGTTTAAATTTTTGTCTTCTAGATTCTGCTTCAGTGATCTTCTAGATCTTGAATATGTGTTTCAGCATTTCCTTATAGAGACATGGTACTTTAGGTGATACTCCAGAAAAAAACCCAAACTCACTGCCATCAAGTCAGATTCAACTCATAGTGACCCCTTTGGGTTTCCGAGGCGGTAGCTCTACAGAAGTAGATTGCCCAGTCTTCCTTCCAAGGAGTGGTGGTGGGTTTGAACCACCAGCCTTCTGGTTAGCAGTCAAGCCACCAGAGCTCCCTACATGGTATTAATAGGATCAAAATTTTTGTTTTTAGCTTATTCAGGGACTTGACAATCATATAAATTCCTAACATTCATCTGTGTATCAAATGACAAATGTAACTTATTAAAGATTTAAGATTAAATGCAAGATTACAGAACACAAAAATTTCTCAAAATGCTGTTGGGTGATGATTTTCAAGACTGGCCCAGGTTGGCTTGTTGAATTCTGAGTCATGCATTAGAGAGTATTCAATGGCAGGTGATGCTTATTCTTCCCAATTTTCTGCTAGCTGAAATTAAGAGGCTCTATAGCAACAGAAACAATTAGAAGTATGGAGATTATTCTTCAATAAAGGCTAAATAAGGCCATTTAACTAAAAATAATTCATTATTCATTCTTTCAACAGATGTTTGTGGGATGAATTAAAAAGTTCAAGGAGAAAAGGAGGATAAAGGATATTTGAATAACCATCCTTAATGGCATAAAAGGATAGCATGCCCCCAATTAAACAAAAAAAAAATAGCTATCACTTACTAAGCACCTAATACACTAGGCATTGTGCTAGGAACTTAAAATATAATTACCTCATTTAATCATTATAACAAATCTGAAAGCTGCACAGTGTGGTTCCCATTTTACTGATGAGAAAATTTAAGCTTAAGGAGATTAAGTAGATAGCCTAAAATCAAATCGCTAATAAACGGTAGAACCTGTACTGTCCACATGCAGTGGTTTAAATTCATCAGTGTTCTGTGAGTGTTTACTGAGTGTCTATGATGTGTAAGGCAATGCTGGACTCTGTAAAGGATATGAAAGCGCATACAACAGTTCTTTTGGCACAGCTCTTAAATTATATAGTCAAAATAGTGCCCTCACTGTAAGGGTTATAAGAAATTAACTAAACCATCTGAGGGGGAGGAAGTGAGGAGGGAGTTATGTGTCTTTATGTGTGAAATGTCATCATGTCATCCCTGGTTTTCAGAAAAGGGGAAAGAGGATACCTAGCAGGTGGATGTCAGGCACTGCTGGATATTAGATCCATTTTCTTTTAATCCTCATGTAAGTAAGATGGGTATGATCAACTCATTTTACAAATGAAGAAACTGAATCTCAGAAAGATTAAGTGAAATCTTTCTGAGCAGGTGAAATATAGAACATACTAGAGGCCAGGAGACGGACTAAATAAATAGCCCAGGGTTTGACTTTATGTAGTAGTGGCTGGAAGCCACCAACAGGGAGAGAATGTGTTAGCTGTAATACTTGCAGGAACAAGAACTATAAACCTTTGATAGTAGATTGATTTTTTTCCCTCTGATGATCAGAGAATTTCAGATCTTTTACATGAGAAGTCATCAGCTTCACCTCCTTCATTTTAAGGATAATGAAACCACGGGTGAGTCTTGCTCAAGGGATGAGGCAAGTGAGCAGGGAGCTGGAATGGAACTCAGGGCTTTTGACTCCCATGCCAGGGTCCATCCATGTTTTCTGACTATGTGGTCGTCGATTACTGCAAAGAAAGGGAAGACTGAGTGTGGTTGAACAACATGTGTCCACTGGACTTCTGGACACTCTAGTTTGGGTTTACATACTCTTTGTAGTCTCTGAAGAACCAGGAGAAGAAAACCAGGATGAAGAAGGCATTTAACAGAAAAGCTTGCCATGAATGAAGATTCAAGGAATTTTCAGGGGATTCTGTTTTCCTTTTGCTCTACAGCCTAAGTCAGCACTCAGAATTTGGCAGTCGAGGTTCTGGAGTGGTGAATGTCAATCTGAACTTCTTCAGAGCTATTTACAGACTCCAACCCACAAATGCCTAAGTGTATGAGAGTTAAATGGAAGTATTCTCACCTGTCTGAGAATTGTCTCCTGAATCACGATGAATCTTGTGAATCTAAAGTTGTTCAAAAGTTTGATAAAACAAGAGAAAGACATTGTAAATACAGTATTAGCTACATTCCTAGCCAAACAATTTTGTTAAAAAGCTCTGAAGACTTCAAGAGGGGAAGAAGTTGCATAGATAGTTAAGAGATGAAAAGAGGTACAGTAAGTGACAATGCTACTGATGCTCTATTAGTTTTGGGCACTTCTAGAATGGCCAAGCCCCAGAGCAGGAAGGTATCCAAGGGATGAACTTTCTAAGCAGGGCATCGAAACCTCCAGTTAGTCAGCTACTCATTTTGACAGTCTCCAGAAATACTGAAAGACAAAAGCTGTAACTAAAGTTTTAAAAAAAGTAATATATAACCTGTTTATGTTTCAGACATGTTATAACATTTTCCTGTAATGTAAAAATAGCCTGAATTTAAGCCTAGGATTTTAAAAAATCTTTCTAAAAAGTTCTTCAAATACCTGTAAATAATAAACCCGTTGCTGTCAAGTCAATTCCGACTCCTAGCAACTCTACGGGATAGAGTAGACCTGCCTCATAAGGTTTCTAAGGCCATAACTCTTACGTAAGCAGACTACCACATCTTTCTCTGGTGGAGCAGTTGGTGGGTTTGAACTGCCAACCTTTTGGTTAGCAGCCAAGCTACTTAACCACATGCCACAAGGACTCATTTCATCAATTATAGACAGAGTCAATTTACAAAATGCTTCTTCACAATGAGATCTGAAATTTAGATACAGTTTAACACCTAGTTTTCTCATTATCAAATTTTCTTGTGCTAATGATTTTGTGTTAATGCTCAATAAATGTCTGTTAAATGATGAAATGAATTCATTAACATGAGAATACGCTTTCTTTGGAGTTTGGCATTTCTTGTGTTCATAACTGATCAATACACTGTTATTGGGGGTGTATTTAGCTCAACCACACTTCAATCATGCTGCTTCACTGCTAAATGCACCTGCTTCCAGTTAGCTGCTCCAACATGCATAGGACGAGAGGGGTTACCTTGAAAAACAAGACAGGTGAGTGTGGAGGACTCTTTATGCAGGAGGATGAGCATGGCTTAGTAAATATCAACTCCTACAGCCAGAAATGCCACACATATCAGAAAGAGGCAAAATGTTCCAGCTTGATCTAACCACTGAAAAACAATCCTGTCAAGCTGAAGTATTAAAATACAGGTTTTCTATGAATTATTCTGCTCAGCCCATTCCACATTACAGGAAAAATTACATGACCAACCTGTGTGATATCTTGGTAATAATGTGCCTAATGGCTGTGACTCATTTATCCCATAATTATGGGGGCATTTTTATTTATTCTGTGAGCAAATGTTTTATGTTTTTCCTTTATGGATAAAAACCATTTACTATTATGCTGCTGAGCTCAGTATGAATTTTTGATACTATATTAAATGAATAAAAGTTTTGCCTTGCAAATTGTTTTCTCGATCAGCTTTAGCTCAGAAGCAAATAATCTTTAAATACTTAGCTTTTCTTTCTGAACCACAATACATCTCTCCTTTAGGAACAAAGTCCCAAGGCTCTCTAGATTATATATGTGTATTAGGTATGTGTGTGTATACACACACACACACATACATCCATGCATATAGGAGCTCTGGCAGCATAGTGTCTAAGGCACTTGACTGCTAACCAGAGAGCTGGTGGTTCAAACCCACCAGCCATTCCTAGGAAGGAAGGTTAGGCAATCTACTTCCATAGTGATACCACCTTGGAAACCCAAGGAGGGGTCGCTGTGAGTTAGGTCCAACTCGAGGGCAAATAACCACCACATACATATACACATACATATATATGTACATACATACATACACACACACACACACACATATACACATATATACACATGGAGCTCTGGTGGCATCGTGCCTAAGGCATCTTACTGCTAACCAGAAGGCTGGTGGTTTAAACCCACCAGCCACTCTTCAGAAGGAAGACTGGGCAATCTACTTCCATAGTGATACTGCCTCCCTTTCTCATCTTTCATCAGGCTAGCTGACTGAAATATGGGGCTCCTGAGCCTTCCAGGTGGACTTTGTATTCTGTCTAACGTGGACCAAAAACCAACCAACCAAATAAACAACTCACTGCTGTTTACCTTGGGTTTTCAAGGCAGTGTCTCTACAGAAGTAGATTGTCCAATCTTCCTTCCAAGAAGTGGCTGGTAGGTTTGAACTGCCAGCCTGCTAGTTAGCAGTCAAATGCCTTAGACATTACATCACCAGATGAAATATAAGTCCTGTAGGTCCACAGCCAACCCTGCCATTGGGAAGGAACTGTGCTCCCGCCACTGAGGGGAAGGAGGGAGCAGCAAGGAGAAGGGAGATGACAGGAACCACTTCCATCTGCTGAGGTGACTCTTACCTGTCTTCATGTATGATGCTACCTTTAGCACTTGCTAATCTGAAAATGCCACCCCTCCTTCCAGTCCCTGCCACCACCAAACTGGCATCTGCCTTTGATGGGCTTTCTCCAGGCATCTCTAGCTCCTTAACCATCACTTAACTCCAAGCAGAGATTCTGTGGGGCTGCGTCAGCATCTGCTGCTGAGTCACTTCATGATTCCCTTCAGCGAGAGCAGTGCCTGAGGACCTGTTGTCAGTCACACCTCAGCAGCGCTCGGCTTTTAGCAAAGCTTCATGACGGACAATCTATGTGCCTCTTCCAAATACCCCACTTTACAGCTAAAGATTCACTTGGATGAAAAAATTCTTTGAGAATTAGAATTTTCTTCTGGAGATCTAAACCTACCAGTCATTCATAACTCTGTATGAATTATTCCACTAAAATTATTTTCCTCATAATACTTAACTGAACTCACTGAGAACACAGAGAATGAGTGGTTTTGTAATTTGGTATTCTCTGGGGTGGGCAGCCAGAAGAGGCTTATGGGCCGGAGGACTGCTGGGAGAGAAGGTCTTCTGAAAGTGGAAGACCTTAAGGATAAGCTTTGCCCGGTGATGCTAACAGCTATCTCTTACATGCTTCCCCTGTGCTAACAACTTGACATTTGTAATGTCTAATTATTGCAACACCCTTGCAAGGTAGATAGTGTCCTCTTCCCTTCTGATAGACAAGGAGGCTATGGTGTGGAGGGGTTAAGTGACCCGTCTAGGCCACACAGCTAGGATGTGGCAGAGCCCAATTTCAAATGGTCTCTAGCTCCAGAATCATTCCCTCTTAACCACACTGCTGCTACAATGTGGCCTTGAGAGGAAAGCCCTCAGCCTGTGCTTTTAAAAGGCGGTATCTGCGGAAGGTTTGCATCTCTGTTATCAAAAGGCTTTGTCACATGCATGTTACAGAAAAGAAAGGGGAAGATCAGAATTCAGTGTCCTCCGTCAATCAATGTCTCTGTTGTGTGGGTTTTTGTTTGCTGTTCCTTTTGTGAAAGCTTAAGGTGCTGAATATTTTATGTACAGTAAAAACAAAAACAAACTCACTGCTGTTGTGTCAATTCCAACTCATAGCAACCCCTCTTGGGTTTCTGAGGCAGTAAAACTTTACGAAAGTAGATTGCCCAGTCTCTCTTCCACGGAGTGGCTGGTGGGTTTGAACCACCAACCTTCTGGTTAGCAGTCAAATGCCTTAGGCACTATGCCACCAGAGCTCCTTTATGTACAGTAGTAACTGGGCATCTGATATTGTGTGCTACTGGGGAAGCTGGAGGCTTTAGTACCACAATCTCTGCAATGTGAGCACTGGTGTCCTGGTCGATGAAGCGCTCTCTGGAGCTCAAAGCTGTGATTTCTCAGCAAGCTCTAAATACTAAGTTTGTTTTTAGAAAAACAAATTCATGATTGTAAACCCTTATTTAAAATATTACAGGTGCTCACAAATCTCACCAGTGCCCTCCGCTCAAATGCTTTCTTTAAAAACACTTGATTATGCTCGTCTCTGAAAAGCACTAGAAGTTCTGTGTGTGTTTGTAAGATTTCAGGGTCATTTGTTTGTTTTCCTCTTAAAGAATAATCATTTTAAAAGTCTATTTTCTCCACACATTCACCAGAATGGCTAAAATTAAAAAGACTGACTCCACCAAATTTTGTCAAGGATATGGAGCAACTGGAAATTTCATACATTTCTGCTATGAGTAGAATATTGTATAACCACTTTGGGAAAAGGTCTGGCAGTTTCTCATGAAACACCTACTCTAGGGCCCAACAGTTCCACTCTTGAGTATTTCCCCAAGATAAATGAAAGAATATATACACAAAAAGAATTGTCTAAGAATGTTCAAAACATCCCCCAACTGGAAACAGCCAGAGCTCATTAACAGAAGAAATGCACTCTGGGTGATTGACACAATAGAATACTAATCAGCAACAAAAAGGAAAGAAATCACTGACACATAGAAGAACCTCAGCAATATAAGGAGGAATGAAAGAGGCCAGACATGAAAAGTACACACTGCATGAAGCTCTGAAAAGTGCAAAAGCAATCTATAACTCAGAACAGAGGTTGCCTCTGGGGGCAGGAAAGGTGACAGTGGAGATAGGGATGGACTGGGAATGGGGCTGAGAAATTCTGGGATGGTAAGTTTCTGCATCTTAATAGGGTGGTTATGTTTTTGTGTCAACTTGGCTAGGCCTGGTTGGGTGGCTGGGCAGCTGGATGTAGTATTCCCCATGACGAGACTGGTAATCAACTCCATGGTGGAATCTATTATGAGCAGCTGAGTAGCTGCCTTTGGGTATGTGGTCTGCTTCCTGTATATAAGGAGAAGCTTTGAGAAAGGTCTCTAGCATATGGCACGCTTAGACTCTGCATGTAGCCGTGTTGTTGTTCAGCGGCCTGCTATGCTCTGCCAACCTTGGGACTTACAATGGACTTAAGTTAATGGCCTGCCGTGTGGTTTGGTAACATCGGAACTGTGTCTTTTTACTTGTCAACCTTGGGGCTTCTCAGCCTCAGCAGCTGTCTGAGTGAAGAAATGCCTCTAGCTCCAGTGGGCCGGGAGCAGGAGACAGAGCTGGACCCCAAGATTGAGGGCTTTCACCCAGCCCCTAGAGCCTGGCTCTTTGAACTTGGACTTAAAGCCTCCAAATTTTAAGAATAAACTCCTGTTTGTTAAGGCCATCCCATTTGTGGTGTATTCCTGTCAGAGAAGCACCAGGTAACCAAAACATTTACTTAGGGAACTATATAAAATATCAATTGTATTAATTGTGGAGTTGCAAATGAACCTAGATCCTAGTATCTGTTGTGGGAGAAAAATCCTCAGAAAGAGCAATGGAATGAGTCAAGGTCAGGATGAGTACTGTAACAAGCAAAAAAGCAAATAAATACTTGATGCCTCCTTCAACATCCATTTCAGAATCACCTTGGGAAGGTGAACAGCATATGGTAGAACTGATCAAATCTGGTTTTGTCACCATTAAATGACAAATTCATAGAAGACCTCACAAGTCATGCTTAAATCAGCAGATAGGCTGATATGCAAGCCTGGGGTCATTCTGATCCCTTCCACGCTGCCTCCCCGTCCAGTCCATCATCAAATTCTGTTCATTCTCTTTTCTAAGTACCTCTGGGATCACCTGCTTCTCTCTGCCAGAATTCAGGTTACCATCAGCTCTCATGTGAACTTGGCACTACCTTATTAACCAGTCAGCCTCCCAATGCAATCTATCTTCAACTCATCTGTGTTACTGCACAGTGTACCCAGTGTATTCTTGCAAAACTATACACTTAATTCTGTCTTTCTCTTGCTTAAGGCCCTGCTTCCCTTTACTCTTAGGGCCAACCCCATATGCTAACCTGGCTATGAGGGTCTGCAGCACGGCCTGGTGATGCTGGCTCTCAAGCCGCACTGCTGATCCTTGTCACTCTTTCTTGGGCTCTTGGCTTGCAGGCCATACTGGCCTCCTTTCCATCTCTCTAATCTTCCCATGTTCTTTATGACCACAGGGCCTTTACAAATGCTGTTCCCCTGCCTGGGAAGCTTTCCTCCCCATCCACTCTTTCCCCTTTGTCTTTCTGTGCTGAAAAGACCAATAATGATGTCTCTGAAGACAGTACTTTGCAAAGTGTTTCATGGTAAAATATTAATAAGTAAATCTATCATAAAATGTGAGTTTTTAAAAAAGTAAATACAAAGTTGTTGTTGTTGTTGTTGTTATGTGCCATCAAGTTGGACCTGACACATAGCAACCCCTCCTTGGGTTTCCAAGGCAGTATCACTACAGAAGTAGATTGCCCCATCTTCCTTCCGAGGTTCGAACCACCAGCCTTCTGGTTAGCAGTCAAGTGCCTTAGGCACTACGCTACTAGAGCTCCCAGTAAATACAATATTGACTCAAAAAATACATCCATGTATGCAGATGGAGCCAACTCTATGGCAGGCAAAAGAGTTGGTGTGATGGTAAAAAATCAAGGTTATCAAATACCCATATGCATCTTTGCCCCTGAAATGTTTCTCTGAGAACCCTGCACCACCAGTAGATTCTTTCTGACATTTCTCAGTGTATTCAGTGGAATGATTGAAATGGTAGAATTATTTAAAAAGCAAAAAGATTGCTCATATACATACAGTTGTAAGGAAACAGAAGTGACTTTCAACTATTTCTTGATAATATAGAAAAATGCACATTTTGATGGAGAGACTCTAGTATTCTGATCAAAATTTTCAAACAGGTTTATATTGTTTTATTGTTTCCCTCCCCAAATTGTTATGAAATGGAGTAAAAATTTGGTTAAGATAAAGGAAAGTATTATTTATTTAAATAATAAGTGTAGTTTACAAAGTTGACTTACTAGGTATATTTTTTCTCAGATTTAACATTCTTGATCAATAACTATAGGGAAAAACTGTGAGTACTTTGGTGTATTATGACAAGATTGCAGTGATGAAATGGAGGCTGAATGCTGGATGAAGATTCTTGATCATGGGGACTGAGTCATTTGAGACTCTCTCATTTGCATTTAATGAAAATGACAATGTGAGTGGAATATAGAATATCTCTGGTCATGTTTCTTTATTGAAAATACTTTGATGAGTATTTCCTTGGAAATGATGGAGAGATCAAAGGTCTTTTCCATCTGCTCTAATTTCAAAAACCACTTGGAGATGCAGTCCTCAAAATTCCTTCCCAAGCAGCCTCACAGCACTGGAACAAACCACGTCATGCAACATTCTGGGCCACTGTCCTCAATGACTACCTTTATATATTTCCTGAAGCCATGGACCCACCACCTGTCTCTCAGTTTGTCTTTCTGTGGTATCTTGCATGTTGTTAGGATGCCAGAAGCTATGCCACTGGTATTTCAAATACCCGTAGGACCACCCATGGTGGGCAGGTTTCAGCCAAGCTTCCAGTCTTAGACAGAGTAGGAAAATGGGATCACCATGAGTCAGAGCCAATTTGACAGCAGCTAACAGCAAAGCCATGGAGCCATGGACAAGCTGTTGCCATTTCTTTCCAAGAACTGTGAGTTGTTGTTGTTGTTATGTGCTGTCGAGTCAGACCTGACTCATAGCGACCCCTCCTTGGGTTTCCGAGGCAGTATCACTACAGAAGTACATTGTTCCATCTTCCTTCCGAGTAGTGGCTAGTAGGTTTGAACCGCCAGCCTTCTGGTCTTCAGTCAAGTGCTTTAAGCACTATGCTACCAGAGTTCCCAAGAACTGTGAGTATAGGTTCTAAACATACTGTTACAGCAAAGAGGAGAAATTGCATGGATGCTGATTCCAGTATCCAGCATTAGATCTCTTCACTTCAGTAAATTTTATGAATCTAATAGACTCAGTATAATAGTATCTCTCCCCTTTTATTCTGATTAGGTGTAAATAACTTAAAATGTTATTTATATCAAACCAAGATTTCATTGGTTTGATATAAATGAAAATATATATGAATTTTTAAGATTGCACAAGAATAAAAAGAAAATCTCAAACTTTTTTTTTTTTTTTTTTAATATCAGGTCAAATGCTTTATGCCAAACACAGATACTTTTTCCCCTCTCTGCTTTTGGATATTTTCTTGGAAAAGTTTAAGCATCACTCTTCTATGCAATGCCAGATCTAGCATGTTCAGATATCACTGATAACCCTTGGTCAAAAGATCTCTTACCTCCAGCACTGGGGCCTACTGGCTTGGCATTCATCATGCATTTTCAAGAGTCTTTATGGAGAAGTACTCTCATTATTTAGCTCAATAATGATGATGTTTTGTCTCCTTATCTCATGAAAAAACACTTAAGTGAGATACCATTCCAATTTCTTTTTTAATGGCTTTCAAATAACTGCAATGTAACAACCACTTTGCTTCATAACCTTGCAAATGCTGAATTTTCTAATATGGAAATATGATACATCAATGTTATGGTAGTTAAGGTTATGTGTCAACTTGGCTAGGCAGCTGGAGGTAGTTATTCCCCAAGGTGAGATTGGTAATCAGCTCCATTGTGGAATCCACTGGAGCAGCTGAGTAACTGCTTTAGGGATATAGTTTACTTCCAGTATTTAAGAAGCAGCTTTGAGGAAGGTCTCGAGCTTTTGGCACGCTTGAATCCTGCATGGAGCCAAGTCATTATTTGGCAGCCTGCCATGTTGTCAGCTGGTTTTGGGACTCTTAATGGACTTGAATCAGTGGCCTGCTGTGTGGTTTGGTAATATTGGGACTGTGCCTTTTATTTCTTGACTTGGGTTTTTCAGCCTCAGCAGCCAGCAGCTGCCTGAGAGAAGAAAGCCTCCCATTGCAGTGGGCTGGGAGCAGGAAGCAGAGCTGAATGAAGCTCAAGGTTGAGGGCTTTCACCGAGCCCCTAGAGCCTGGGACTCTGAACTCGGACTTCTAGCCTCCAAAACTGTAAGAGAATAAACTCCTGTTTGTTAAAGCCATCCACCTGTGGTACTTTCTGTCAGAGCAGCATGAAGTAACCAAAACAAATGGTTCTCAAACTTAAGCATACATCAGAATCTCATCTGGAGGCCTTGTTAAAACACAGATTGCTGGACTTCACCCCCACAAGTTCTGCTTCAGTAGGTCTGGGAGGGGCCAGAGAATGTGCAGGTCTTACAAGTTCCCAGGTGAGGCTGAGGCTGCAGGTCTAGGCACCGGACTGTGATGACACGTGATGCCTCGCCACTCAAAGTATATGCAGCTTGTGGACCAGCAACTGGCAACAGCAGCATTTGGCAGTGTTAGGGAGCTTGTTAAAAATAAGCAACTGTCAGGCTCATTCTAGACTTACTGAAACAATGTACATTTCAACATTTAATCCCCAGGTGGTCAGCATGTACATTAAAGTTTGAGAAATATGGACAAAGTGGACATAAGTTTTGGCAAAAGACAGACCTGGCTCTATCATTTTGTTTTTTTAAATGCACATAACTATTAAAAAAAAAAAAAAAAAACCTACTACCATCAAGTCGATTCTAACTCATAGTGACCCCCATTAGGTTTCCAAGGTGGTAAATCTTTATAGAAGTAGATTGCCCAGTCTTGTTTCCGTGGTGTGGCTGGTGGGTTTGAACCACCAACCTTCTGGTTAGCAGTCAGATGCTTTAGTCACTGTGCTACCAGAGCTCCTGCACATAACTGTAATGCTATTGTAATAGGATGTGTGTGTGTGTGTGTGTGTATACACACAAGTATGTATTTTTCTATGTATGTGTGTATATGGAAGGAGCTCTGGTGGCAAAGTGCCTAAAGCATTTGACTACTAACTAGAGGTTGGCACTTCACACTCACCAGCCACTCCATGGAAGGAAGACTGGGCAATCTACTTCTGTAAAAATTTACCACCTCAGAAACCCAATGGGGGTCGCTATGAGTCAGAATCAACTCGACAGCAATGAGTTTGGTTTTAGTTTTTGCTGTGTATATGGGGGGAGGTGTTCTCAAAATTTTTGATGTGAATTTATTTTTAAGTCTCTATCTCCCTCTCAGCCCCTGGTAACCAGTGTTGTTGCTGTTGTTACATGCCGTCGAGTCGGACCCGACTCATAGCGACCCCTCGTTGGGTTTCTGAAGCAGTATCACTATCGAAGTAGATTGCCCAATCTTTCCTCCGAGGAGTAGCTGGTAGGTTTGAACCACCAGCCTTCTGGTTAGCAGTTAAATGCCTTAGGCACTACACTACCAGAGCTCCCTGGTAGCCACTAATCTTCTTTTATCTCAAGGGGTTTGCCTATTCTAGATATTTCATACAAGTGGGATCATATAATATTTGTTTATTGTGTCTGGCTTATTTCACTTAGCATAATATTTTCCAGGTTCATCCATGTGGCAGCATGTATCAGAACTTCATTTTTATTCATAGACAAATATTACTCCATTTATGCATATACCTCACTTTGTTTATACATTCATCTGTTGATGGGCACTTTGGTTGTTTGTACTTTCTGGCTATTATGAATAATGCTACCCTAAACGATGGTAAGTATCTGTTTGAATTCCTGCTTTCATTTCTTTTGGGTATATACCTAGGAGTAGAATTGCTGGATCATATGATAATTCTATGCCGACTTTTTGAGGAACTGTCAAACTGTTTTCCACAGCAGCAGGACTATTTTACAATCCCACCAGAAAAGGATGAGCGTTCCAATTTCTCCACATCCTTGCCAACATTTGTTATTTTCCATTTTTCTGATAATAGCTATCCTATTAGGAATGAAGTGATATCATATCATGGCTTTGATATTTCCTTAATAACATCTTTTAATGTGTTATTGGCCATTTATATGCCTTCTTTGGTGAAATGTCTATTCAAGTCTTTTGCCTTTTATTTTTTTGTAATTGGGTTCTTTGCCTTTCTATTGCTAAATTGTAGGAATTCTTTATATATGCTTGATATTACACCATTATCAGATATATAATTACCAAATATTTCTACCCATTATGTAGGCTGTCTCTTCACTTTGTTGGTAAAGTTCTTTGGTGCACAAAAGTTTTAATTTCGATGAATTCCAATCTATATATTTTGCCTTTTGTTGCTCATGCTTCTGATGTCATGTCTAAGAACTCACTGTTGAAAACTAGGTCCCAAAGTTTTACTCTTCTGTTTTGTTCTATGTTTTAGTTCTTGCATTTAGGTTGTTAATCCATGTGGAGTTAGTTTTTGTATATGGTATGTGGTGTGGGTCCAACTAAATTATTTTGCAGGTGGAGATCCAGTTGTCCCAGCCCCATTGTTGGGCAATCCTACTTCCGTAGTGATACTGCCTCAGAAACCCAAGGAGGGGTCACTATGAGTCGGGGCCGACTCGACGGCACATAACAACAACAACAACAACATTCCTTCCCCTGTTCAATGAACTTAGCACCCTTGTCAAAAATCTATTGGTCATAGATGTCTGGAGTTACTTCTGGACTCTCAGTTATCTCCATTGGTTTATATGTCTATCTTTATGCCAGCACCACACTGTTTTGATTACTGTAACTTTGGTAGGACATTTTTAAATTGGGTAAGTCTTTCTTTTTTCTTCATTTTCAAGACTGATTTGGCTATTTGGGGTCCTTTTCAATTCCATATGAATTTGAGGTTTAACTTTTCCATTTCTGCAAAGGCGGCTACTGGAATTTTGGTAAGTATTGCATTGATTCTATAGATTGCTTTCGGTAGTATTGACATCTTAATATTTTTAAGTTTTCCAATCTATGAACAGGGAATATCTTCACATTTATTTACGTCTTTTAAAATTTCTTTTAAAGTTTCTGGGTGGTGCAAATGGCCAAGTGCTTGACTATTAGCCAGCAGGTTGATGGCTAGAATCCACTCAGAGGTACCTCAGAAGACAGGTCAGGTGATCTGCTTCAGAAAGGCTTTGAAAACCCTGTGGAGCAGTTCTGTCCTGCACGCACGGAGTAGCCATGAGTCAGAATTGATTTGACAGCAATTGGTGGCATAGTGCCTAAGGCATTTGCTAACCAGAAGGCTGGTGGTTCAAACCCATCAGCCACTCCTTGGAAGACTGGGCAATCTACTTCCATAGAGATCCCACCTTGGAAATCCCAGGAGGGGTCGCTATGAGTTGGAAAGGGCTCCACGGCAGTGAGCTGAGCTTTTGTTTTTTATATCATGTGGAACATAACAAATTACAAACCAAAAACAGAAACCAAACTGGCCTTATACTTTCCCCTGAGATCACCTTTACTGAAGGTCTTTATTTCTTCATGGAGTTTCAGGTTACTATCTAGTGTCCTCATCATTCAAACTGGATGGTTCCCATTGGCACTTCTTTCAGGATAAATCTTATACTAATGACTTTCCTCAGCTTTTGCTTATCTGAGAATGCCTTAATTTTATCCTCATTTTTGAAGGGCAGTTTTGCCAGGTAAAAGAATCTTGGATGATAGTTTTTTCCTTTCAGCACTTTGAATGTATCATCTCATTACCTCTGGCCTTCATGATTTCTGAGGAAAATCAACACTTAGTCTTGTTGGGGCTCCTTATAAATGACCATTTGCTTTTCTCCTACTGCTTTCAAGAGTCTCTTTGTTTTCGACAGTTTGATTATAATGTATCTCAACGTGGATCTCTTTGGGGTTATCCTACTTGAAGTTCATTGAGCTTCTTTTATGTGCACATTCCTGCCTTTTGCCAAATTTGGAAAGATTATGGCCATTTTTTCTTGAATATTCTTTCTGCCCCTCTTTCTTTTTCCTCTTCTTCTGAGACTCCCAAGAGTATGTATTGGCTCACTTCAGGATGTCCCATGGTTCTCTTATGTTTTGTTTATTTTCCTTAATTCTTTTTTTCTTCCTGTTCCTCAGAAGGGATCATTTAAATTGTTCTATATTCAGGTTCACCGATTCTTTCTTCTAGCAGCTTAATTAAGCACCTCTAGTGAATTTATCATTCAAAGTTACTGTACTTTTCAGGCCTAGAATTTGTTTGGTTTCTTGAATAATGATTTCTTGATTTCCTTTTGGTTTGCCTATATTTTCTTTTAGTCTTTGAGCATATTTAAAAGTTTTAAAATCTGTATCTACTAGGTCTAGTCATCTTCAAAGATAGCTTCTGTTGGTTTACTTTGTTCCTATGACTGGGCCATCCCTCCTGTTTCTGTGTTGTGATTGTTGTTGTTGTTGAAAAATGGGACATTTGAGTAGTAAAATATGGCAGTTCTAGAACCTGCGTCCTCCTACCCCACCTTCCTATTTCTCCTCTTCTTCTCTTGTTGAAGGCCATGGTCCATTAGCTTAGTGGCTTTTCCAAAGAATTTTTGCAGAAACAAATGAAGCAGAACCATTGAGCATAGGGGTTGGGGGACAGAAGCCTCTTGTAGTCTTTGCAGAATGACTCTATGCTGGAACAAT
>NW_006921694.1:1219906-1227866 GCF_000298275.1 Orycteropus afer afer | reverse complement strand
GCTATGAGTTGGGGCCAACTCGACGGCACATAACGACAACAACAACAACAATCATGAGCCAAGAGACCCACCTAGGAGCAAGCTTAGGATTACCTCAGGACTTTCTGGCATGGGGCTTGCCCTGGGCACGTGTGTGGCTCTCCAAATTATACAGACTTGAATGCCTGTAAATGCTTCAATTTCTGAAGGAAATTCTCTCCCCAGGGTTTTGACCCTGTCATCTCAATTGCCCTCTTTTGCCACAGGCAGCCACAGGCTCCTGGGTTCACTTTGCAGAACCACAGCCTTTGCCTGCCACAAGAAACTGAGGCAAACACTTTGCTTTAGTTCTTTAAATAGTCAACAGCTGATTCCAATAGGTAAATACCATAGCAGTTAGTAAAGTACACTTTGCACACTCCAGAACTAGGAACTAGCCACCCAAACTGGGAACACACTGCCATTTTAAGCCAGCTCCTGACTATGGGTGGAGGTGGCGCTCAAGCCAGTATCAAAAAAAAATGAGAGTCTTTTGCTCATTCTGACAAGCCTTTGGCTGGCTGCCATGATCCCCCGACTAGGCACTAGAATTCCAGTAAGTCTAGAACTGTAATTTTCTCCTTTTTAAAAATTTTCTAGGAGTTCTGGTGGCATAGTGCCTAAGGCATTTGACTGCTAACCAGAAGGCTGGCAGTTCAAACTTGGCAGCCACTCCTTGGAAGGAAGATTGGGCGATCTACTTCCATAGTGATACCGCCTCAGAAACCCAAGGATAAGCTGCTATGAGTCAGGTCCGGCCCGATGGCAGTGAGTTTGGTTTGGGTTAACAAGTTCCTAGGTGAGACTAAGGTGGCTAGTCAAATGGCCATACTTTTAGAACTACTGGCCTAGCCCACAGTGGGTGCCTAGACAGTGCTGGTTCTCTTTACCTTCTCTTTCATGAGTGTATTCTTGTTGAGAAGTTATCTGGATCTGTTGATATCTACATTGCTTGCTACTTCAGAACATATCTTAGTTTACGGAAATCCTTTCCTTTAAAGCTCATGTTGAGCATACATGCTGTACTCTGCTGAGCGGTTTGTACATAAGCAGCACGTTTGTGTTTCTCATTCGTATGTTATCATTCCTGCAGCCTGTGTCCCCTTGCTGCTCAGTGACATAGAGAGACTTATACATAAACAGCTTCAGAAAGAAATTTCACCTCGATTAGTTTCTTAAAGAACTGTCAATGACTGATGTCATTATTGTTCATCACTTTGAAGTGTAAACTCATATACCTGCTAGATTTTGTCAAGAGAGTAAGCGAATTGCAAGATCTAGTATTTTCCACTCCTATTATACTAGCATTCAAGAGAAAGTCATTACTACTTAATGACACTAGGGCTTCATTTGCACTCTTATTAGAATAAGACAGCATATATATTAGTATAAAATCAGCAGGAGCAGGGGTTAATAAATCAGGGCCCTTGAGAGTTAATGCAGAGATAGGGACAGCACAAAGGAAAAATTAGTAATAATGAGAGAACAGAAGGGTAAAGCAGTTTTATCACTGTGTGTCCTGGGGTTCTGAAAATGCTGGTCATTGGAATCTTCATTTACATTTTGTCCATAGGAATCTTCATTTACATTACGTGAACAATCACCCACAGGAGAAAACGGCAATCCCTCATTGATACCTCAGCTTCTAATTCAACTCAAGAAATATTTTTTGGGCCTGTGACGCAAAGATTGTTAGGATCCAGTGCTTGCTCTCAAGGGATTTATTGTCTAATACTTAAAGCTGATTGCCATTGAGACCACAGAAGATAGAGCAGAACTGCCCCCACTGGTTTCCAAGGCTGTGAATAACCTTTACAACAACCACCTTTATGGAAACAGACTGCCACATCTTTCTCCCACAAAGCTGCTGGTGGGTTTGAACTGCCTACCTTTCAGTTAGTAGCCAGGACCTTAACCACTGTGCCATCAGGGCTCCTTTATGGCAGCACGTTGTTGTTGTTGTTGTTAGGTGTTGTCGAGTTGGTTCCAACTCATAGCAACCCTATGTACAATAGAATGAAACACTGCCCGGTCCTACACCATCCGCATAATTGTTGTTATGTTCAAGCCCATTGTTACAGCCACCTTGTTAATCCATCTTGTTAATGGCCGTCCTCTTTTTTCTCTGACCCTCTACTTTACCAAGCATGATGTCCTTCTCCAGGGACTGGTCCCTCTGATGGCATGTACAAAAGTACGTGAAACAAAGTCTCACCATCCTTGCTTCCAAGTAGCACTCTATCTGTATTTCTTCCATGACAAATTTGTTCATTCTTTTGGCAGTCCTTGTTATATTCAATATTCTTGACCAAAACCATGATTCAAATGCATCAGTTCTTCAATCTTCCATATTCATTGTCCAGCTTTCACATACATGTGAGGTAACTGAAAATACCATGAGTTAGGTGTGCACCTCGGTCCTCAAAACATCGTTGCTTTTTAACCCTTTAAAGAAGTCTTTTGAGCAGATTTACCCAATGCAATTCATAAAATTTAATATTATGTTTTTTTTCTGTTATATTTACATTGTTACTTTAAATTATAGCAAGTGATTTTTTTACATTTGGTAGCAGTTCTTTTGAAGTCCATTTAAGCTTTAAAAGTGACTCCTTCAAAAGAAAAATATGAAATCTGAATAGATCAGGTGGTTCCTGGACATGATAACTGTCCAGATGGTGGCACAGGAATGATTGAAGTCTGGGAAACAGTCAGAAGACATGTGCTCACCCCTGGCTCACCAGATGCACTGGCTGTTTAGGGAGGACGATTGTGGGTTAGGCTTCATGGGGAGATGGACAGAGATGGGTCTTGAATGATGGGTAGGATTTTTGGATGTAGACAAGGCATGTGCATAGCACATACGTAATGATGATAATGACACAGTCATACTGGATAGAAGGAGTAGATTAGAGGTCTGTAAGAGTTTAGCTTTAGAACTCTTTCTTTGATTAATTCTTATACCATACACAGGTAAAGTAGAGCTGTTTTAGTTAAAAGAGCAGGAGGGAGTGGAGGTCTGGAGCCCCTCATTCTTTGGCTCCTACCTTCATCTGGGGGAAGCCTAGAACTTCCTTTGTTGTTATTGTTGTTATGTGCTGTCGAGTTCCCTTAACAGAGAGTAAAAGCAGATTTAGGCAAATCCCTTGATTTTAGAGATGTAAACTGATGCTCAGTGAAGTTAAGTGTCTATCTGTGGTCATTCTACTAGCAAGGGACAGAATTGCCATTCATGTGGAGAGGCTACAGGAGTCAGACCAACCATCTAGTGGTTGGGTAAACATGGGCAAGTTACTTAACCTCTGTGTTTCAGTGTCTCCATGTGCAAAATGGGCCAATACTGTCTGTCTCACAACATGGGTTTCATACCTAGCATAGTGTCTGACACAGTCCACAGCAGCCATTAGCAGGTCCTAATTCTCAGTGATGCTTCTGCACAGCCCTGCATTGCCTGTGCCTCTGGTTTACATGACACTCCTTTGAATGCTGCAACACTTTCTGATGCTAGGTCTCAGGTCTGAAGGCTAGTGCCAACTGTTAAGAAATACTAGGAAAACAGACAATTGACCTCATTTGGTCTGGAAATGCTCCATTAGAAACAAAGGCCCAAAGGGGTATTAAACATTCTTCTGCCCTGAAAAGTGCATGAACCAACCATGAATTAACAAAAATGGATGAACCATGGGGAAAAAAAAAAAAAAAAAAGCATTTATAATTTTCTAAAAAAAGCATGCAAGTCCCATGTGGCATAGGTAGATTTTTTTCTTCTTCTAGACAATAAAACTAGCACCTGAGCTGAAGTCAGAAGCACCACTACTAGAACAGAGTAATTGTGACTTTTCCTTTTCAGTCAGTCATGAGCTATGAGTGGAGTATTGTGATGAGAGAATGGTTACAGGAGGATATTACAAGGAGCTTGAATGTTCTGGGGTGACCTGGCTGACCAAAGAGAGATAGAAGCAGATGGCAGCAAATGTAGCTATGACACACATTCTCACTTAAAGATGTAAATTTTTATTTCCTCCATCTTAGCTTTTCAGTTTTGCTGAAACTGGTACTATTATTCTGAAAATGAACCAGAACACCACATCTGAAATTCCCGTCAGAAAACATCTGGAGATCCAAATAGATTTAAAATTTCAATATTATTAAAGTCTTGGTCTCTTCCAGGCAACTGTTTATTTGGGGTCCTTTAGATTGATTACCTGTCCAATCTGGCTCTCCCTGCCTGGGGCTGTCCATGTTGAGCCTTTATCACCAGGAAGTTCCAACAGTAGAATTTACACATTTGGGTCTTCAGACTCCCTCAAATGATAAAACTACCAACCCTTCATTGCACTGCACGTAGGCCTGCTTTAGGAGAGAAAGCAGTATAATACAAGTTCATAGGATTGTTCACCACTCTATAAGAAATTCTGTCAGTAGGGTACCCTAGGAACCCTAGAAGCTTCCCTAGTGACCTTATCAGGGGCAACAGCACAGCATCTAAATCAACATATATATGGCAACTATTTTGAAAGTTTCTTATGAAGGAAACTGTTTTGTCCCCTGGGGACCATTTCAGTGTCTGAAAATGTACATTAATAATGCAGTTTCTCAAAAATCAGAGATCCTAGAGTTAAGGTGTCTGTGTGTGAGACTGTCTGTCTGGTTCAGGTTGCACCTATAGGCAGATAAGACACTTATCAATAGTGATAGAGGGAGGCAGCTGAGGGTAATTGGTCAGGGACTTGCCCAAGGGCACAGAACTAGCCAGAGATAGAGTGAAGGACAGAACCAGTGTGCATACCACTTTCTTATCAATCTTCAGTCATCAGAAATGGCAAATATTTGGGTAAACATTACAGAAAAATCTCAATTTCTTTAAAATACATAGACGGTTTAAGGCAAAAAAAAAACTAATATTGTCTTGTGGTGCTTATAATGTATGTAAATATAATATTTATGAAAAGTATAGCATAAAGGATAGGAGAAAGGGTGGTAAAGGGACCTTAGGTTTCTATATTTTACATGAGTTATACAATATAAGGTTTAGTATACTGAGTAAAGCTAATGAATTATATGCTAATCCCTAGAGTAACCACTTAAAAAAAAAAAAGCAAAGAGAATTATTTAAAAATCAGAAGATAAATTTTTATCATTAACATAATAATTCAGTAGTAATAATAATAATGTTTTGATGCATGGCATTAAGCAGAACCCATCTGTCTGCAAACAACTGTATGTTGCAAATAGCACAGGCAAGACTCCCGCCGGCCACGTGCCCTTGCATCCTCAGCTGGCTTTGATAGTGGCAGGACTCTCATCTCCCTGGCTACCTGCTGTCCCTGGGAGCCCTGTACCCTTTTTTGGCTGCATGGGTAGGGGCCAAGGATGCGGCACAGGTAAAGCTGGGTCAAGGCCAGGGACAGCTGGGGTCCAGGGTCGCTGCTCTGGGTAGTTCAGAGTGAAGATGGTCCACGCCTATAGGCTTTCACCTGTTGCAAGCCCTCATCAGCCCCCGACCGACACTGTGTGGACTCCAGGGCTTCAGTGGAGGGTGGTGACCTGGTGGAGGCACTGCACTGCTGCCCGTCCTGAGTGCCCCACATGCCATCATAGCCTCCTGGGCCTGGGTTCAAGGTGGACACCATGGAGTCTGGGGCCAGATGGGTGTGGGAAGCCCTGTCAGCTGCTATGGGACCAGTTCAAGAATAGGTGGGACATCACTGGGCCCCTTCCACTCCCAGGTCTCTGAGTTTTCACTCAAGGAAAAACATACAGGGCTGGTTTGTAACTACGGGGTGTATGGGGATTGCCTATAACCGAATCACCAAGGTATAATTCCCATTATACCTTAATTAATTCCCATTAATATTAGTGTTTATGTGTGTGTGTGTGTGTGCGATGTGCTATGTTCCATGTTATACTGTGTCCAGAGACAAGGTTGGGAACAGTGGGACTATAAGGCAAAGAAGTACTTTCTCACCTCTGAGCATTAGCTTAGCCTGTTTCTGCTACTAGGAAGTCTTCCCCTCCCTTTTACAGACCCAATCAAATCCTGTGCATTCCCAAGTGTCACCTCAAATATCTCCTCCTTCACTAAGCATTACCTGCTCCTTCCACAGCTTTTCAGGTATGTGCAGAGAACTCAGACACTCCTGTAAGTGGTGGAGCTGGGATGAAAACCTAGCTATTTCAGTCTCTAGAGTCCATGCTCTAAACACATTATTTTATTGCCTCTTTTTTATTATTCCCATTTCACAGCTGAAAAGTCTCAATGTTGGAGAGGTTTAGTACCTTCCTTGAGATCTCTATTCTAGTACATGACCAAATCAGAATCAGGACCCAGGCAGCCCAATTTTTAATCATTTCTCTGGACCCAGTAGAACATGGAACATGTGACCAAAAAAAATTAAAAATTAAAAAATGAGCCAAACCCCAAACAAAACCAGTCACTGCTGTCAAGTTGATTTGACTCATAGTGACCCCTTCTTGGGTTTTCGAGGTGGTATCTCTATGGAGTAGATTGCCCAGTTTTCCTTCCTAGGAGTGGCTGGTGGATTTTTTATTTTTTTTCAATTTTTTTTTTATTTTAAGAGTTTGTTTTACATTCAGCATACGTGTACATTTAGTTTCACTCCCCATTTACTACGTTCAACCCTAACCCAGTCTCCTCCCCTCCCTGCCCAGTAACCCTCCCCTTCTGCCCCTCATAGTTATGCACTCCTGTTTGTCCTGCATTTCCTCTGTGTGAATGTTGCCCCTCTGGTGGCCCATGGCCAATTGCTCCAAGGGATGCATTTCCATAGAGTATGTGGGTGTGTCACCCTGGGTTGAGTGGTCTGCATGTGCATCTTGTTTACTATTGGGCTTAGTGCCAGCCCTTGGGAGTGAATTTTATTCCAGGCCCAGAATGTATCCCAGGACAATAGTATTGGGGGTCTCACCAGACTTCATCTGACCAGCAATTCTGGTCATTACTGAGTTTTTGATTTTGTTCCACATTTTCCCTCCCACTCTATCCAAGATCTCCAGATTTGATCCTCTCCTGAGTGGTTGGTATTGGTAGCTGGGCACCATCTAGTTCTTCTGGTCTTGAGGGCCCTCTTGCCCTGGGTCTGATTGCTTCCAAATGCCCTTGTTTTTTGCACTCTTCTTTGCTTCTGATGATAGGAAACCATTAGCTGCATCTTAGATGGCTTCTTGAAAGGTTTTAAGACCCCAGTTGCTACTCACCAATGTAGGATGAAGAACAAGGATTTTATGTATTTTGTTGTGTCAATTGAGTCTGGTGTCCCCCATTACTATGGTCCTGAGAAAGTATATCTGTTGGCTCTCCCAGAGTATCTGGGTGTCTGAGGGATTACTCTATGTCTGTCTTCTGTTGTTTCTGTAGGGATTGCAGGTATTTTGTATCACTGGTATCTATGCAAGGTTAGCCTTCGCTGAATCTATCCTTGGTTTATAGTATATTCCTGTCCACTGACCCCCATCTGATCCTCTCAGATGTTATTGTGTTTCTCTGTAGCCTGGTGTTTGGTGTAAATGGTAATGCAGTTTTGTGGGCACACTGGCTGGTATTAGCATCTGTCGTCTATCTCATGTGCACAATTCGGTGTTCTCCCTTTTCCTAACGTTATCATGGTGATCACAGACTCTTTCCATACATTCTCTCCTCTTACCCACGTCAGCGTGTGGGCCCCAAACAGCCCAAAATCAATCCCTCCCATTCCCTCCCCACCCAGGTAACCTAAAAAGTGAGTTACCTTCCCAAGCAAATCCTTCTTGGTCTTTTTACCATAATGGACTCATACAGTACTTGTCCCAGAAGATAAATTTTAAAAAATGTTCAAACACATTTATCTGAGGTAGATACACTCCTTGGAGAGAACAATCATGGGAGAAAGAAGGGCTGTTTATGCACAGGGAGACAGCTCAGGGGGCAGGAATGCATGGAGGGATG
>NW_006921694.1:1211210-1219125 GCF_000298275.1 Orycteropus afer afer | reverse complement strand
GAAATTAAATTATCAATCAGTAACAGAAAAAACTAGAAAATCCCCAAAATTTTGAAACTAAAAAAACATTTCTAAAAAACCCAAGGGGTCTAAGGAAATTAGAAGGTATTTTTTAAGAGAATAAAAATGAAAGAATAACTGTGAAGGAAAGTTAACATAGCAAACCTGATGTTTTGCCTTTAGAAGGGCCTCTGTGTGGGGCTGACCCTTGGCTGGTGTCTGGGAACTTAATTTTGGAATAGTCCCCACATTGATAAAACGTTGTTTTGTTTTGTTTCTTTTTGGGCACTGAATACTTCCTTTCCTTCTGGGAATATGAAATTTTGATATTTGTGGCTAGTTATTGTGCCTATGTGACTAGCTCCTGATAAAAGCTCTTTAGTTTGTGTCTCAGGACAAAACTATTGCACATGTTGTTGCTGTATTTCACTGCTTTAGGAAGGAGTCTGTTCTGTGCAACTCCACCTAGAGGAGTGAGCGGTGGAAGAATCTTGAAAGCCTATGCATGGTTTCCTCAAGACTCTGATTGATGTGTCTTTTCTCCTTGCTGTTTGCTGTAATAAACCATAGCTGTGAGTAAACTGCCTCTTGAGTTCTAGTGAATTACCAACACATGGGTTGCTTGGGACCTCAGAAAGAACAACACACTAAAGTTCTGGGGATGCCATTAAAGCAATGTTTAGAAGGAAATTTGTAGCACCAAAATATCTATATTAGAAAAAATGACCTCAGTTCTCTTCTTAAAAATCTAGAAAAAGAAGAACAGATTAACCTGAAGTAAGCAGAAGAAAGGAAATAACAAAGATTGAAGGAGTAGCCCAACAATGGGTGATGGATAAACAAAATGTGGTATACATATTGTTGTTGTTAGGTGATGTCAAGTTGTCTCCAACTCATAGCAACCTTATGTACAACAGAATGAAACACTGCCTGGTCCTGTGCCAGCCTCACTATTCCTAGTATACCTGAGCCCATCGCTGCAGCCACCATATCTATTCTTCTCATTGGGGGGCCTTCCTCTCTTTCATAGACACTCCACTTAACCAAACATGACATCCTTCTCCAGAGAATGGTCCCTTCTGACAACATGACCAAAGTAGGTGAGAGGAAACCTGGCCATTCTTGCTTCCACAGAGCATTCCAGCTGCACTTCTTCCAGGACAGATTTGTTAGTTCTTTTAGCAATCCAAAGTACTTTCAGCATTCTTTGCCAACACCACAACTCAAGAGCATCAACTCTTCTTTGATCTTTCTTATTCATTGTCCAGCTCTCACATGCATATGAGGGGATTGAAAATACCATGGCTTGGGTGAGGCACATCTTAGTCTTCAAGGAGATATCTTTGCTCTTCAGTGCTTGAAAGAGGTCTTTTGCAGCAGATTTGCCCAATGCAATACATCTTTTGATGTCTTGACTACTGCTTCCATTGGTGTTGATTGTAAAACCAAGTAATAATATGAGGTCTTTGACAACTTCAATCTTTTCTCCATCTATCGTGATGCTGTTTTTTGGTCCACTTGTGAGGATTTTTGTTTTCTTTATGTTGAGGTGTAATCCATACTGTAGACTGTAGTCTTTAATTTTCATCAGTAAGTGTTCTAAGTCATCTTCACTTTCAGCAAGTAAAGTTGTGTCGTCTGCATATTGCAGGTTGCTAACAAGCCTTCCTCCAATCCTGATGTCACGTTCTTCTTCATATAGTCCAGCTTCTTGGATTATTTGCTCAGCATAAGTATGGTGAAAAGACACAACCCTGATTCACTCCATTCCTGATTTTAAACCATTCAGTATCCCCTTGTTGTGTTCGAACGACAGCCTCCTGGTCTATGTACAGGTTCCTCAAGAGTACAATTAAGTGTTCTGGGATTCCCATTCTTCTCAAAGTCACTCATAATCTGTTATGATCCACACAATCGAATGCCTTTGCATAGTCAATAAAACACAAGTAAGCATCTTTCTGATATTCTTTGCTTTCAGCCAGGATCCATCTGACATCAGCAATGATATCCCTCACTTCACGTCCCCTTCTGAATCCAGACTGCACTTCTGGAAGTTCTCTGTCAATATACTGCTGCAATGTTTTTGAGTTATCTTCAGTAAGATTTTACTTGCATGTAATATTAATAATGTTGTTCGATAATTTCCACATTCTGTGGGATCACCTTTCTTTGGAATGGGTACAAATGTGGATCTCTTCTAGTCAGTTGAACAGGTAGCTGTCTTCCACATCTGTTGGCATAGCTGAGTGAATGCCTCCAGTGGGGCATCCATTTGTTGAAATATCTCAATGGGTTTTCTGTCAATTCCCAGAACCCTGTTTTTCACCAGTTCCTTCAGTGCAGATTTGATTTCTTCCTTCAATACCATTGGTTCTTGATCATATGCCACCTCCTGAAATGGATGATCATCTACCAGTTCTTTCTGTTACAGTGACTCTGTATTCCATCCATCTTTTGATGTTTCCTGCATCATTCAACATATTGCCCATGGAATCTTTCAACACTGCAATTTGAGGCTAAAATTTGTTCCTCAGTTCTTTCAGCTTGAGAAATGCCACACGTGTTCTTCCCTTTTGGTTTTCTAATTCCAACTCTTGGCACATTTCATTATAATAATTGACTTTGTTTTCTCAAGCTGCTCTTTGACATCTTCTGTTCAGCTCTTTTATCCTGTTGATTCTCCATTTGCTTTACAATTTACATATATACAATGGAATATTATGCAACCATAAAGAACAATGTTGAGTCTGAAACACTCTATAATGTGGATGAATCTGGACTATATTATGCTAAGTAAAATAAGTCACTTACAAAAGGAAAAATATTGGATGATTGTACTTTCTTAAGAAGACAAAAATATATACATATAGAGATCAGTGCTCATTGGTAGTAGCAGGGATGTGGGGGCAGAGGAGAAAGCACTCTTGAGATAGTAGACACTTGTTATTTTGGGTGATGGGAAAGGTAGCACTGAATATGACTGAGTTCAATGATGTCTCTAAGAATAGCATAAGAGAAAAGGGTGTTTTCGGTAAAGGACATGACACATATAATTTTGCAACACCTACAACAACCAAAAAATATGTGTGTGGTTACACAAATATGTATATAGGCATATATGTATATGGATTTGAGTATGTGGGTATGTATGTGTACACTGATAGATGTATCCACAGACATATGTACATATAGATATACATTCATATGTATAATAAACCACATAGGGGACACAGTTATGGATACTTCTTAGATATATCGAAACAGCTCGTGAGATTGGCTTTCTGGGTTTGAAGGCTTAGGACCATAGTCTCCTGAGGCTTCTCAGTTACTTGGCATAATATAGTTCATAAAATGTATGTTCCACATCCCAATGTGATGAGTAGTGTCTAGGGTCTTAAAAGTTTGCAAGTAGTCATCTAAGATGGAACTATTGGTCTCTACTTGTCTGGAACAAAAGAGAAAGAAAACCAAAGGCTCAGAGAATAAACTAGTCTGTAGGAATAATAGTCTACACAAACAATGATCTCATCTACCCTGTGACAAGAAGAACTAGATGCTGCCTGACTACCACTACCAACCATTCTGATCAGGGCCACAGCAAATGGATCTTTATAGGAGAAAAATGTGGAACAAAACTCAAATCCTTAAAAAGTCCAGACTTATAGGATTGGTTGAAACTAGAGGACTCTCTGAGACTATTACCCTGACCAAAACCAAACCAAATTCACTGCCATTGAGTTGGATCTGACTCATAGCGACCCCTTCTTGGTTTTCCGAGGCAGTATCACTATGCAAGTAGATTGCTCAACCTTAAACACACAAAAAAAATTACATTAAAAAAACATGAAAGCAATAACTAATAAAATAGTACACAGAAAAACAATAGAGAAAAATCAACAAAACCAAAAGGTTCAGGTACAGATGGCTTCATTGAGGAATTTGACAGAACATTTAAAGAATAAATATGCCACTTCTGTCCAACATATTCCAGAAAATTAAAGAGAAGCACTACTTCCCCACTCATTCTGTGAGTCCAACATTACACTGATAACAAAAATAGAAAAAGACATTAGAAGAAAACTACAGACCAATATCTTACATGAACATAGATGCATAAATTATTTATTTATTTATTTATTTTTCTCCCCACCCTCCTGCTCCTGGTAACCAACAAAGAAAGTTTCCTTCCATATATAAACTTTTCCTTGACTTTTTATAATAATGAACTAATACTATATTTGTCCTTCTGTGATTGACTTATTTCACTCAGCCTAATGTCCTCCAAGTTCATCCATGTCATGCAGTGTTCTGCAGATTCTACGTTATTCTTTAGGGTTGCATAGTATTTCATTGTGTGTATGTACCATAGTTTGGTTATTCGTGCTTCTGTTGATGGGCACCGAGGCTGTTTCCATCTTTTTGCTATTGTAAATAGTGCTGCAATGAACATGGGTGTGCATGTATCTGTTCTTGTCCTGGCTCTCAGTTCTTTAGGACATATACCTAGCAATGGAATTGCTGGATCAAATGGTATTTCTAATTCCAACTTTTTAAGGAATCGCTATACTGGTTTCCACAGTGGATTTTGCAGTCCCACCAGCAGTGTATGCAATTTTTCAGTCCCACCAGCAGTGTACGAGAGTCTCAATCTCTCCACATCCTCGCCAGCATTTGCTATTTTCTGTCTTGTTGAACTTTGCTGTTAGTGCTGGGGTGAGGTGGTATCTCATTGTTGTTCTGATTTGCATCTCTCTAATGGCTAATAATCATGAATATTTCTTCATATGTTTGTTGGCTGTCTGAATATTCTCTTTGGTGAAGTGTCTACTCATGTCTTCTGCTCATTTTTTAATTGGATTGTTTGTCTTTTTGTTGTTGAGGTTTTAGAGTTTTCTATAAATTTTAGAGATAAGTCCCTTGTCAGATATGTCATTGCTGAATATTTTCTTTCAATCTGTAGGTTCTCTTTTTACTCTTTTGGAGAAGTCTTTGGGAGCACACAAAATTTAATTTTTAGAAGGTCCCATTCATCTAGTTTCTCTTCTGCTGTTTGTGCATTTTGCATGGTGCTTGAAAGTCTATTTATGCCATGCATTAGCGTCCCTAAATTTGCCCCTAGTTTTTCCTTGAGGAACTTTTATAGTCTTAGGTTTCACATTTAAGTCTTTGATCCATCTAGAGTTATTTTTTGTGTATGGTGTGAGGTATGGATCTTGTTTCATTTTTCTACAAATGAACATTCAGTTTTGCCAGCACCATTTTTTGAAGAGACCATATCTTCCCCATGTAATGGATTTCAGCCCTTTGTCAAAAATCAGCTGACCCTAGGTTGATGGCTCTATTTCTGGGTTCTCAATTCTATTCTGCTGGTCTATGTGTCTGTCGTTGTACCAATTACCAGGCTGTTTTGACTACTGTGGCTGCATAGTAGGTTTTAAGATCAAGGAGTGTGAGACCTCCTACTTTGTTGTTCTTCTTCAATACTGCTTTGCTTATCCAAGATCTCTTTCCTTTCCATATAAAATTAGTGATTGTTTTTTCCATATCCTTAAACAATATTGATGGGACCTGGATTGGAATTGCACTGAATGTATAGATGGCTTTGGATAGTATTGACATTTTCACAATGTTCAATCTTCCTATCCACGAGCAGGTTCTTCCATTTATTTTGATCTCTTATAGTTTCTTGAAGTAGTGTTTTGTAGTTTTCTTTGTAGAAATCTCTTGTGTTCCTAGTGATATTTATTCCCAAGTATTTGACTGCTAACCAGAAGGCTGGCAGTTCAAACCCACCAGCCACTCCTCAGAAGGAAGGTTGGGCAATCTACTTCTGTAGTAATACTGCCTTGGAAACCCAAGGAGGGATGGCTATGAGTCAGATCCAACTCGATGGGAGTTACTTTTGTTGTCGTTATTGTAAATGGTATTGATTTCCTTATTTCCTTTTCAGCAACCTCTTCGCTGGTGTAGGGGAATCCTACTGATTTATGTATGTTAATCTTGTATCCCACTACTATACTAAATCTGTCAATTAGTTCCAGTAGTTTTTTTGCTGAGTCTCTTGGGTTTTCTATGCATAGGATCATATCATCAGCAAATAGGGATGGTTTTACTTCTTCCTTACCCATTGTGATGCCTTTGATTTCCCTTTCTTAGTAACCTGGCCAGGACTTCCAATACAATGTTGAATAGAAGTGGTGATAGAGGGCATCCTTGTCTGGTTCCTGTCCGCAAGAGGGATGGTTTCAGTCTCTCCATTGAGAATAATGTTGGCCGTTGGATATGCCCTTTATTACATTGAGGAATTTCCCTTCTATTTCTATTTTGCTGAGAGTTTTTATCAGGAATTGGTGTTGAATTTTATCAAATGCCTTTTCTGCATCGATTGATAAGATCATTTGGTTCTTTTCCTTTGTGGTATTTATGTGATGGATGACACTAATTGTTTTTCTAATGTTGAACCATCCTTGCATACCTGGTATGAACACCACTTGGTCATAATATATTATTTCTTTGATATGTTGTTGGAGTCTATTGGCTATGACTTTTCTTCTGGTGACTGTAGGCTTTTTTTGTTTTTATTTTTTTGCTGTTCTTTTTCTAATTGCTGGAGATGTTGGGTTAAGGTGTTGATTTTGGCTCTTTCTTCTTTTTTGATGTATGCATTTATTGCTATAAATTGGCCTCTGATCACTACTTTTGCTGTGTCCCAAACATTTTGGTATGCTGTGCTTTCATTTTCATTTGATTCAAAGAAGTTTTTAAATTTCATTTCTTCTATTACCCAGTCATTTTCAATTAAGCAATGTCACAAGAGAATGAACAGAAATTAAAAGGATTATATCGGGATACTATGAAGAACTATACACAACAAATCTGAAAATCTAGAAGAAATAGACTGATTTCTAGAAGGATACTACTTACCTAAACTAACACAGGCTGAGGTGTAAAATTTGAACAGACCCATAACAAAAGAAGAAATTGAATAGGTCATTAAAAAATTACCAACAAAAAAAGGCGTGGCACAGATGGTTTTACTGGAATATCCTACTGAATGTTCAGAGAAGAACTGACACCAATACTACTCAAACTATTCCAGAACACAGAAAAGGATAGAATCCTCCCAAATTTATTTTATGAAGAAACATAATATTGATACCAAAACCAGGCAAAAACATCACTAAGAAGGAAAACTATGGACCAATATCCCTTATGAGTATAGATGTAAAAATCTTCAACAAAATCCTAGCCAAAAGACTCCAACAACATATCAAAGAAGTAATAAATTATGACCAAGTGGGGTTCATATCAGATATGCAAGGTATGCAAGGAGGGTGTTATTCAGTTTCCATGGGTTTGATCTTTTTCTGTTGATCTTCCTATTCTTGATTTCTAATTTTATAGCACTGTGATCCAAGAAGATGCTTTGCAGTATTTCAATTTATTAAGGCTTGCTTCGTGGCCTAACATATGGTCTATTGTGAAGAATGTTCCATGTGCACTGGGAAAGAATGGATATTGTGCTGTTGTTGGGTGAAGTGCTCTGTAGATGTCTATAAGGTCAAGTTGGCGGATTGTATTATTTAGTTCTTCTGCATCTTTGTTGAGTTTCTTTCCAGTTGTCTATCTTTCATTGAAAGTCTCCTACGACGACTATGGAGTCATCTATTTGTCTTTTCAATTCTGTTAAAGTCTGATTTATGTATTTTGGGGCTCTTTCATTGGATGCATAGATATTTATTATGGTTATGTCCTCCTGTTCAATCAATCTTTTAATCATTATATAATGTCCTTCCTTGTCTCGTATGGTGTTTTTTGTCTTAAAGTCAATTTGATCAGAAATTAATATTGCCAGTCCTGCTCTTTTATGGCCATTTGCTTGATATATCTTTTTTCAACCTTTAATTTTTAGTCT
>NW_006921694.1:1208913-1210100 GCF_000298275.1 Orycteropus afer afer | reverse complement strand
CTGATTGATCCCTTTCCAAAGAAATATTGAAGTATTTGTCTTCAACCTCATTAATTCTGTTTTCAATTGATTCAATCCTACTCCTTTGCCTGTTCAATGTGTTATCTAATTTGGAGAATTTAGTATTAATCTTCTGGATTTCTATCTGTTGATTTTGTATCATTTCTAATTTTTCATTTATTTTATCATTTTGTTCTTGTATTTTCTTCCAAAATTATTCTAGGGTTTTCTCTGTGTTTTCCTCATTTTGTCAGTGTTTTCCTTGATCTATCTCTCAGTCTGTTGAAGGTACTTTATAAATATAATTATTTTGAATTCTTTATCAGGGAGTTCCAATGCTGTTTCTTCCTCAGGGATGAGTTCTGGCTCTGTATCCTAGTCCCTTGCATCTCCTGCTTTATCTTGCTTCTTTGTGTACACTGTGATGGTCTGTTGTCTCTGAGACATTGTGACATTTTTGTTTTTATATTTAATTGGTGATTGTATGTTGGAGTGATTTGCCCAAGATTTTCGTTTTCTTTGGATGTGTCTGAATAAGCAGGGTAATGTGCTCCTCTATTTGCTAGTTGGCAGCACTTAGGCACTCACCATCTCTCCTTTCCAGTCATCAGCCTCCCATATTTCTGTGCTGTCTTTGGCAAGCAGAGCCTCTTCTTAGGTACCTGGAATCTGAATGAGAATGCTGCCAATTTAAATTTCTAAATGGCTGTGGCTTGTAAACATTAAAAATGGCTGCACTCAGCCACCGCTTGTAAATGTTCAAAATGGCTGCACCCTCTGGACAGCCGGAAGTCCACAACTCAGTTTGTTTCCTTCTTTGCTGTTTTCCTTCTCAGTCATCAGCTACCTGTGCAGTAGCCCATGCAAACCTTGGTGAGCAGAGCCGATTTTCAGGTTAATTCTCAGGTCCTAACGCCACTTGGAAATATTAGGCTGTCTGTGCTGTTGGGAGAGCTGACAGTCCACAGCTCCATTTGTCTCCTTACTCATTGTTTTGATTCAGGTTCTTCTACTAGTTGGTGTTTAATCCACTTCTCTATCCTTCTTTTCAAATCTCAGGGCTCCAGGATTATCTTCTGTATCTATGTCAATTCGTTTCTCTTTTCTTTTTAAAGAGGGTCTGTGTAGCTTGTCTGCCTATTCTGCCATCTTATTGGAAGTCCCAGAAATCCATACATTCTTAATCT
>NW_006921694.1:1205648-1207833 GCF_000298275.1 Orycteropus afer afer | reverse complement strand
AAGGATTTATATTACTTCAAGACTTACTAAAAAGTTATTAAAACAGCATACATAATGACATAGACAAATTGAACAGAATAAGGACATAAACAGACCTACACTTTATCATCATTTGGTTTTGATAAAAGTGCCAAAGCAACCCAATGAAAAAAGGAAAGTCTTTCAACAATAACATAACAATAAAATGATTAAATGAAAGCATTCATCCAATAACTAAGTATCCATATGGAAAAATATGAAGTCTGGTCCCATTCCCATCATACCAAACAAACAAATAAGCAAACAAACTCACTGCCGTCGAGTCAATTCCGACTCACAGCGACCCCTCCTTGGGTTTCCGAGGCAGGATCCCTATGGAAGTAGATTGCCCAGTCTTCCATCCAAGGAGTGGCTTGTGGGTTTGAACCACCAGACTTCTGGTTAGCAGTCAATGCCTTAGGCACTATGCCACCAGAGCTCCCTTCCCATCATACACAAAATTTAATTCTAGATGGATGATAGACCTAAGTGGAAAATAGATAAAAGTGGCTTTAGAGGAAAATGTAAAATATGTTGGAGGTATAATGACTTAGAAGTAGGCAAAGTTTTTTAGGTAGGTTACAGAGAGATTGACCATTAAAAATAATAAATCAAACTTTATATAATTAAAAGAGGAGGTCTGGTGGTGTAGTGCCTAAGGCATTTGACTGCTAACTAGAAGGTTGGTGGCTCAGACCCACCAGGCACTCCATAGAGGGAAGACTGGCAATCTACTTTTGTAAAGAAACCCAAAGGGGGTTGCTATGAATTGGAATCCACTCAATGGCAGGGAGTTTGGTTCTTTTTTTTTTTTTAATATATATAATTAAAAACTTCAGTTAATCAAAAGACACTGTTAAGAAAATGAATAGGTTTAACAAAACATATTTGACAATACCTAACAATAGACTTGAATAGACACATCACAAAAGATGACATACAAAAAGGCTTCTCTCATACATTGTTCTTGGGAATAGTAGGTGATATTTACCACTAAATACCAAATGGTAAAGCTACTTTGGGAAAAGAACTGCCAATTTCTTATAAAACTAAACATACATTAACCTATAACCTAGAAAATCTACTCTGAGCCTATATATATAGAGAGATATATGTATGTATATATTTTCCCAAGGGAAATAAAACATATATTCATAAAAAAAGCTTGTACAAGAATTTCATAGCAGCTTTATTCATAATAGCCAAAGATTGGAACCAAGAATTTTATAGCAGCTTTATTCATAACAGCCAAAGATTACAACCAACACAGGTGTCATCAGTGCAAGAATGGATAAACAAATTGCAGTATACTCATGCAGCCTTCAGCAATAAAAAGTAAGAAACTGATAAACTGAAAAACATAAACAGCCTTCAAAAACACACTGTACTGAGGATGTTTTATACAAATGAGTAAGTATTATATAACTCTACATAGACCAAATTCTAGAATAGCCAAAACTAATCTATGGTTTTAAAAAAAAAAAAAGTCAGATGGATGTTTGCTTAGGGGGTGAGGGCAGAGATCAATTTGGAAGGGAAATGAAAGAACTTTCTGCAGTGGTAGTAATGTTGTATATCTTCTTAGGGCTTTAGATTACACAAGTGCATGCATTTTTCAAAATTTATGCCATGGTACCATTATGATTTGTGCATTTCTTTATACTTTAATTTTAAACAAGCAAAGATGGAACTCTAGTTTATGATATGCATGCTAAAGTATTTAAGGGGAAGTGTCCTGATATCTGGGAGCTCCGGTGGTGTAGTGCTTAAGGCATTTGACTGCTAACCAGAAGGCTGGCGGTTCAAACCCATCAGCCACTCCACGGAAGGAAGATTGGGCAATCTACTTCCACAGAGATACCACCTAGGAACCCCAAGGAGGGGTCCTTATAGGAGCTCTGGTGGCTCAGTGGCTAAGCACTTGGCTACTAACCATAAGGTCAGTGGTTCAAACTCACCAGCCACTCTGTGGGAGAAAGATGTGGCAGTCTGCTTCTGTGAAGATTTATAGCCTTGGAAACCCTCTGAGGCGGTTCTATACTGTCCTACAAGGTTGCTATGAGTCAGAATTGATGTAATAATAGTGGGCTTTTTTGTTGGTCTTGATATCTATGAGTCATTTTGAAATGCATTAAACACAAGATGGATTGATGAATGCATAAAAAAA
>NW_006921694.1:1169146-1205213 GCF_000298275.1 Orycteropus afer afer | reverse complement strand
TTCCTTCCGAGGAGTGGCTGGTGGGTTTGAACCGCCAGCCTTCTGGTTAGCAGTCAAGTGCCTTAGGCACTATGCTACCAGAGCTCCTAGATGAATGTCTAGAGGGATGTATATCTGGAGAGAGATGTGACAATGCACATACAGTAAAATGTTAAATGTAGAATCTAGGTGGTGGGTACTTGAGTGTTCATTGTAAAATTTTGTCAACTTTGCTGTATGCTTGACATCTTCATAATAAAATGTTGGAGAAAAACTAGTTAGAATGTAAACTAAGAACAAGCTCTCTGTGTCTTTCTACCATGTGTGTCCCCCATTATTTATGAAAAGTGGCTGAATGTACCTGAGTGGTATGTGCCAATGAAAGCATCAGTTGGTCAAAGATATCCTGAGAACACTGCAGTGGTTGTGAAGTTTGACTCTAAGCTTGGACATTTAACTAGCAGGGTCATGGCAATCTGAGTATTTTGTCATCTGTTAAATAAGAATAACACTATCTTATGGGCCTGTTAGCATGATTCAATGAGACAATGCCTTCAAAATGGCCCAGGGCCTAGTATAAAACATACATTCAATAAGCTATAACTATCATAATTATCAGCCATGTTACGTTGCATTGCTTTCAGATACAGTGTGTCATTGTGGAACCATCTCTGTGTTCATGTATCTGAAGAGGTTGTCTGCTAAAACTTCATAAAAACAGAAGAGAGCAACACCCACTGCCAGTGAGTTGAATCTGACTCACAGTGACCCTAAAGAACAGAATAGTACTGCCTCATAGGGTTTCCAAGGATGTGAATTTCTGTGGAAGCAGACGATGTCATCTTTTTCCCATGGAGTAACTGGTGGGTTCAAACCACTAACCTTCTGATTAGCAGCTGAATGCCTTAACCACTGCACCACCAAAGGTCCTTAGAATAGAGCAGGGGCTGTCTTATTCCTTCTTTGTAGCTCATTAAGTACCTACCTTTCCAGTGATTAACTTGTGAGATATGATGCTGGTAACTTGTTGTTGTCAGTCAAGCTGGCTCCCACTGATAGTGTTCCCCTGTACAACAGAACGAAACACAGCCCAGTCCTGCGCCATCCTTACAATCCTTGCTATGAGCCCATCATTGCAGGCACTGTGTCAGTCCATCTCACTGAGGATCTTCTTCTTTTTCTCTAAGCCTCCACTTTACCAAGCATGACATCTTCTTCAGGGAATGGTCCCTTCTGACAACATGGCCAAAGCAGGTGAGATGAAGTATGGCCATTTTCACTTCTTAGGTGCAAACTGGCTGGTCTTCCTCCAGGACAGATTTGTTCCTTCCTCTGGCAGTCCATGGTATTTTCCGTATTCTTCACTAACACCACAAAGGCATCAATTCTTCTTTGATCTTGCTTATTCATTGTCCAGCTTTCACATACATATGAGGTGAATGAAAATATCATGTATTGGGTCAGGCACACCTTAGTCTTTTTATTTATTTTTTTCTCAATGCCCTACAAACAAAAGCTTCCTGTTTTCCCCTCCCTCCTACTGCTGGTAATCACTAATAATCTTTGGTTTATACATAGCTACATCTCCCCGCCCCCCCAACCTATCTAGGAATTTAGCCTCCTCTCCCTTTTCATCCCTGGTAACCAACAACAAATTTTCCTTTTTTGTATAAACCTTTCCTTGACTTTTTTACAATAATGGACTAATACAATATTTGCCCTTCTGTGATTGATTTATGTTACTCAGCATAATGTCCTCCAAGTTCATCCATGTTATGTGGTGTTTTGCAGCTTTTGTATTATTCTTTAGCTTTGCATAGTATTCCATTCACACCTTAGACTTCAAAGTGACATCTTTGTTTCCTAATAGTTTAAAGAGGTCTTTTGTAGCACATTTTCTCAGTGCAATATGACATATGACTTCTTGACTGTTGCTTCCATTAGTGTTGACTGTGGATCTAAGCAAAATGAAATCCCTGACAACGTCAATCTTTTTTCCATTTATTGTGATGTTGCTTTTTGGTATAGTTGTGAGGATTTTTATTTTATGTCGAAGTGTAATCCATACAAAAGGCTATAGTCTTTGAGCTTCCTTAAAGTACTTGAAGTCCTCTTCACTTTAAGCAAGCAAGGTTATATCATCTGCATGTTGCAGGCTGCTGATGAGTCTTCCTCTGATCCTGATGTCATGTTCTTTTTCATACAGTCCAGCTTCTCTGATTATTTGCTCAGCGTTCAGATTGAATAAGGTGAAAGGCTGAAACCCTCATGCATGCCCTTGCTTATTTTAAACCATGCCATATTCCCTTGTTCTGTTCTAATGACAGCCTCTTGGTGTATGTACAGGTTCCTCATGAACACAATTAACTATTCTGGGATTCCCAGTCTTCTCAATGTTGTTCATAATTTTCTATAATCTACACAGCGGAATGCCTTCGCATAGTCAATAAAACACAGGTAAACATCTTTCTGGTATTCTTTGCTTTCAGCCAAGATCCATTGGACATCAGCAATGATACCCCTCATTCCACATCCTTTTCTGAATCTAGCCTGAATTCTGGAAGTTCCTTGTCAGTACACTGCTGCAACCATTTTTTAATTATCTTCAGCAAAAATTTACTTGCATGTGATATTAATGATACTGTTTGATAATTTTCATACTCTCTTGGATCACCTTTCTTTGGACTGGGCACAAATATCGATCTCTTCCAGTCAATTGGCCAGGTAGCTGTCTTCCTAATGTTTTGGCACAAGTAAGTAAGGGCCTTCCAGCTTTAAATGTTTGTTGAAACATCTCAATGGGTATTCCATCAATTCCTGGAGCCTTGTTTTTTTGCCAATTCCTCCAGTGCTGCTTGGACTTCTTCCTTCAATACCATTGTTCTTGATTATATGCTGCCTCCTGAAATAGATGACCATCAACCATTTCTTTTTTGTATAGTAACTCTGTGTATTCCTTCCATCTTATTTTGATGCTTCCTGCATCACTCAATATTTTGCCCATAGAATCCTTCAGTATTGCAATTTGACACTTGAATTTTTTCTTTAGTTCTTTCAGCCTGAGAAATGCTGAGCGTGGTCTTCTGATTCTTTCTTTGCACATTTCATTATAATACTTTACTCTGTCTTCTCAATTTGAAATCTTCTGTTCAGCTTTTTTATTTCATCATTTCTTCCATTTGCTTTAGCTACTCTTCATTCAAGGGCAAGTTTCAGAGTCTCTTCTGACATCCATTTTGGGCTTTTCTTCCTTTCCTGTTTTTTTAATGACATTTTGCTTTCTTCATGTCTGATGTTCTTGATATCATCCCACAACTCACCTGATCTTTGCTCACTGGTGTTCAATCATCAAATCTATTCTTCAGATGGTCTCTAAATTCAGACAGGATATAATCAGGGTTGTTTTTAGCTCTAATGGACTTATTTTAATTTTCTTTAGCTTCAACTTGAACTTGCATATGAGCAATTGATGATCTGTTCCACAGTCAGATCCTGGCCTTGTTTTGACTGAAGATATTGAGCTTCTCCATCACCTCTTTCCACAGCTGTAGTCAATTTGATTCCTGTGTATTCCATCTGGCAAAGTCCACATGTATGGCCTATGTTTATGTTTTTGAAAAAAAAGTTATTTGCAATGAAAAAGTTGTTGGTCTTGCAAAATTCTATCTATGATCTCCAGCATCATTTCTATCACCAAGGCCATATTTTGCAACAACCAATGATTATATTCTTTGTTTCCGACTTTCACATTCCAATCACCAGTAATTATCAATCCTTCTTGATTGCATGTTTGTTCAATTTCAGATTGCAGCAGTTGGTAAAAACCTTCAATTTCTTCATCTTTGGCTTTAGTGGTTGGTGCATAAATTTTAATAATAGTAGTATTAACTAGTCTTCCTTATAGTTGTATGGATAATATCCTATAACTTACAGCATATCACTTCAGGATAGATCTTGAAATGTCATTCCCAGCATAGTCAACCATATGCTTTTCAGATTCAAAATGTCTAATACCAATCCATTTCAATTCATTAATGCCTAGGATATCGATCTTTATGCATTCCATTTCATTTTGACAACTTCTAATTGTCCTAGATTCATACTTGGTACTTTCCATGTTCCAATTATTAATGGATATTTGCAGCTGTTTCTTCCCATTCTAAGTTGTGCCGCATCAACAAATGAAGGTCCTGAAAGTTTTACTCCATCCACATCATTAAGGTCAACTGTACTTTGAGGAGGCAGCTCTTCCCCATTTAGTATTTTGAGTATCTTCAGACTTGAGGGGCTCATCTTCTGGCATTATATTGGATAATGTATCACAGTTACTCATAAAGTTTCCCAGTAATATATCAGACAGTGTTTCGCTGTTATTCATAAGCTTTTCACTGCTCAATATTTTCACAAGTGGATGGCCCCATCCTCTTCCCAGTCGGTCTTAGTCTGGAAGCTCCACTGAAACCTGTCCACCATGGGCAACCCTTCTGGTATTTGAAATACTGGTGGCATAGCCTCCAGCCTCACAGCAACATGTAGGTCAGCACAGTACAACAGACTGACAGACAAGTGGCAAACTGATAACTTAATTATGAATAATTTTAGATAATCTAATATGAATTTATTAGTACATCTACTTACATTGTATAAGACACTCAGGGGAGGAAGGCGTCAGTATTGAGAAGATATTGAAATCTGCTTGGCGTGACAAGGGTAGTAGAGTGAAATATAACTGATGGCTGGACTAACTGATGCAGTCAGCAAGTGCAGTGGGGTCCATAGAAGACAGAAGGCCACTGTGAAGAGACATTCAGCAGGAAGAACTGGACTTCTAAATCTACCTTTGAATATATATCTGGGAAGAAGTCAGGAATCAAAAGGGCACTTAGTAGCTGGACCTTCCAGAATCATTGTTGGATTACCCAATAAGCAAGGTAAGCATGGGCTTGCTTGTGCTTACGTACTAATCTGTAGTGAACAATTCCACATCTTTTTTTCCACCACATCAGAGATTGTGCTTCTATATGTGGCTGGCATCCATCTCTCTACCAACCCCACAGCACCTTCTGACAGAATCAAAGCCTCTTTTCAAATTTATAATCCCTGATAAGGGACCAGGTCTCCAGGAAGCAAGGTATACAAAGGCTTATTTGTGTTTACTTACTAATCTGTAGTGAACAATTGGACAAGGTTTTCAGATGAGTAAGTAAAGCATGTGCTTATCTTGCTTACTGAGGAATCTGTACTGTCTAGAATGGAGATCCCACAGAGAGTGTGCTATGTACTGAGGGCAGAGGAACAAGTGCTGAGACTTCACATCAGCTGGACAGGCCTTCCAAGCAATAGGGAGTCAGTGTAAGTTTTATAGATGGAAATAAAGGATCTGAGTGTTATTTTGGGAAGATGAATCCGGCAGGTGGTGCAGGATGGATTGGGAGAGGAGGACTGACTTTAGTTCAGGGATAGTGGAGAAACGGAAGGTTCTTCTGCAGGAACAGAAGAGATGGATTTGAAATACTGAATAGGGAATTACAGTTCTCAAAATGCTGCTACTGGAAATGGGATGCAAAAGGTCAAGATTTCTTCAGAGAATCAAATGATTTTCACACTTGAGGAACCCTATTCTCCCATGGGGAAATATCAGTCACAAAGGCTAGCCCAGCTTCTAAGGCTGGGACCTTGGAGTTGGAGCTGACATTCACACTCAAGAGAAATGGCCAGTAGTGCCAGTACATGAGTGGGAACACAGGGTGGGCTGGTCATGCAAACCACTGCATACACAGATGACTCACCCTCAGCCTGTGACTCAATGCTGTTACAAGCCTTAGGAAAACCTAACTCCCTAGGCTACTACTTGGCATTTCCAGAATCAAAGTCACTGCCAGAAAGACTAGTTGGGGAGTGTGCTTGGAGCCAGATTAGTCCAACCACAAGAGTGGGTAGCTCTTCTTTATCTGTCATTTCACAATGGACCTCACTCCCTAACCTCCAGGCTCCTAAACTCTAAAATTACTGGAAGTCCCTTCTCTGCTCTGCACCACTGAACCAAAAGGAATGCAGACACCAGAAATGAAACCAAAACATTGGTTCACCTTTAGCAACTGTGGAAAGAGAAAATGGGTCCTGAACAAAAGGAAGCAAGAATTTTTCTTTCTCCCTTTTTTCCTTTCCTTTTTGTGAAAGACGTTTTGCGCTTTCTTGGGAAACTAAAGTTTTAACATTCCTTTTATTTATTTATTGGATAGGTTTAAAAATAAGTCAAAATTCTAACTCCACATCTGAAAAGAACTTTTTGAACGTCTTTTACATCTTGCATTTTCACCTTCCTGCTCTGACAGAGCTGATAGGTGGAGAGGCTTTATAGGGCGGGGACTCCTTTGATCCCCATCAGCTTCTGCTGCTCCTGGCTGTCACTTGTCCACTGCCACAGGCGACCTGAGTGGACACCCTGAAGTGCCTTTGCCTGCCAAGAGGGCTGCCAGCCAGGGGCAACGCCTAGAGCCCTAAGTCCTCAAAAGTTTTAATTAGCTACATTAAAGATGTTACTGTTTTTCAAAAATTGTTGTAAAAATATAACAGTACAAAATTTGCCAATTTAAGGAACGCTATAGCTATTTTTTAAAAGTCATTTTATTTTTTGCTGTTGTTGAGAATATCCACAGCAGAACATACTTAATAATTTCTACATGTACTATTTGGTGACATTGATTATATTCTTCAAAGTTGTGCAACCATTCTCACCCTCCTTTTCCAAATTGTTCTACCACTATTAACATAAACTCACTGCCCTCTAAGTTTCCTATCTAAGCTTTTTTGTTGCTGTTGTCAATTTGAAGGGATGCTACAGTGTTAATGGAGTCTCTAGGTGGCTCAAATGGTTAGGTGCTCAACTGTGACCTCAAAGTTGGACAGTTTGAATCCACCCAGCGGCATCTTGGAAGACAGTCCTGGTGCTCTGCTTCTGGAAGGTCACAGCCTTGCAAACTCTGTGGAGCAGTTCTACTCTGCACACACGGGGTTGCCATAAGTCGGAATAAACTCAGCAGCAACTAACAGCAACAACTGTTTTAATGCCACTTTCAATTTATAATCCAGAAAACAACTCTGGAGACACTGCTCAAAAAATTCCCTATGAGATGTCAAAAGCAACACACACACACACACACACACACACACACTCTGACTCCACTGTGCCATGCACCTCAAGGACCTTCCAATCATCCTTATGCAGCTACAGCCCATACAGACCTTCCTCCTAGCCTGAATGCTATGTATGTTTCCACAGCAACGAATTCCCCACGCAGAGGCTCTGATGTTCTTAGATCCCAGAGGAAGAGCCACTAGTTATGGTGACGAGGAGATCAGCCCTCCAATTGTGCTGAAGGCAACAAGCTGCCCCCTCCTGAGCCTGGACCAATCCATAGCCTGCTATCTCTGGGCCTCTCCCTATGCAGGGAGCACTCTCCCTTTGTCACCATGGTGCTCTCTAGAGACACAATTTGGATATTACTCCTCAGCTGTTCTCATAGAAAATTGCCTTTCTGTAGCTAAAGGCTATAGTAGAGCCAGTTTACTGCTTCACCTGGGGACTCAGCACTGACAGACAGACACACGGGTCACAGTTTCTGTCCAATGAGCTACGAGGTTGATGATTTATCGAAGGTGATTTTTCTTTTTTAATTTTAAAATAGAAGTGCCCATGGCCTAAAGATGCTGGGTGAATTTTTCAAATTTAAATTGAAACAGAAAACTAAATAAATCCTACCCACACCATTACTTTCCCTACCAGATCTTATAGCCATGAAAGATTAATGTAGAAGAGAAATGAAAACAAAACAAAACAAAAGTATTGACAGCTAAAATGAACAACAGGACCTGGGATGTTGACTGGGGAATTAAATTGTGTTGCATGTGTTCCAAATCCCACTGCCATCTGAAAGTAAAGTGCCTTTGGATCAGGCCTTGCAGACAGGGACCTCTTGTGCCTGGAACCAATCCTACTGAGGAAGTCAGCTGCTCAGACTATCACCCTTCCATTAAGGGAGCACCTCTGTGTGCCAAGCTCTGTGCTAGATGCGCAGATACAAGATAGGCAGCATCCCCATCCTTGTGGCACTCAGCAGAGAGAAGCTTCTCCCAGGCCAGGTTTCTCCTGGGCCAGTGCCTGTTTTACAAGTCTTTCTGCCAAATTTGCTGGAATTCATAGCCCACTATGCTCCATGCTCTCTAGTCCAAACCAGGTCTGTGAAAGACCACACAAAGGGCTGCCTAAACCCAACAGCTTCTCTCCTTGGATCTACACATTCATTCAAAAGATATTTACTGTATGTATGCCTTTTCGGGAGCTCTGGTAGCATAATGCCTAAGGCACTTGACTGGTAACCAGAAGGCTGGCAGTTCAAACCCACCAGCCATTCCTCGGAAGATAGAGCAATCTACTTCCATAGTGATACTACCTCGGAAACCCAAGGAGGGGTCACTATGAGTCGAGTCCGACTCGAGGGCACATAACAACAACAACAACAAGTCTTTTGTGTGGCAGAACCCAGGAGGGGGACACAAAGTTGAGGAAGACATGGTCCCTACCCCTGGGAGTACCACAGTGGCCTGGTTTCCCTGTGAGAATTATACACAGGCCATCCTTCTATGAGCCTGCCCTTCCATGGGTTTTTGGCCAAATTGTACTCTGTTCTCCAGATGTCCAGAGGAAACCTTCCTGGGCTAACTTAACCTGAGCACACCAGATCCAAACAGCCCAAAGGATTTTTCATCACATTCTAGCATATTGGTTTCTGACCTTGGTAGTACATTGGAGTCCTCTGGGAAGCTTTTCAAAATCCCAATGCCCAGCCTATATCCCAGACCAACATAACAGAGTGGCTGAGACCAGGCATCAATGCGTGTGTGTGTTTAACTCTCCAGATAAATCCAATGTACAGCCAAGGTTGAGACCACTGCTTTAGCCTTTCCATACTCCTCATTATTTAGCATTTGTGTTTAATGGTACTGCTGTTACCCAGTATTGGGTGGGTAGATGTAACCATGGCTTCCACAGGGGTCTCTGGGGTGATAGGTCTAGTGTTCCTTATAGATTACAACCTGCTGCTATGATCTGCCTTCTACTCCCTTTGTAACTCCTACTTTTTAAATAAAACAACAATACGAAAGCAAAAGCAAAATCGGTTGCGATTGAGTCAATTCCAATCAATGGTGACCCTGCAAGACAGAGTAGAACTGCTCCACACAGTTTGCAAGGCTGTAAATATGGAAGCAGATTGTCATATTTTTCTCCCATGAAGCATGAGGTGGGTTCAAACCACCAACCTTTTGGTTATCAGGCAAACACTTTAACCACTGTGCCACTAAGGGCTCCTTATTCTATAAACAGGCACTTAAATTCCTTCTTGCAGGTCTATTGATCTAAAGAGGAGCTCTTGTGGTACAGTGGTTAAAACATTTGGCCGCTAATCAAAGGGTTGACAGTTCAAACCCACCAGCCACTCCATGGGAGAAAAATGAGGCCGTCTGCTTCCGTAAAGATTTACACTTTTGGAAACCCTATGGAGCAGTTCCACTCTGTCTTATAGGGTTTCTATGAGTCAGAACTGACTTGATGGCAGTAGGTGTTTTGGTTAATGATCTGAACAGCTTCTCACAAACCTCTATTAGACTTAGAGTAGCTTGAGAGGAGGCTCCATGTATGGTTTCTCTTCATAGTAGCATACATAGTTCTGGTTCATGATTGGTACCCAATAAGCACTTATGGAATGAGTGATACCACTGAGACTGGGCCCTTTTCTTCCCTCTTATGCCCTAGTATATAGATCACACCCATTCAGCATTTAATGCCACAACTATCTCATTTGACTAACCAATAATAAGGAAATGTATAATTTAACATACTCCTTACACTGTGTTTCTGGTTGGGGGATGGAGACAGTCATAAAGATGAGTAGGTGCATACTCTATTCAGTCGCCTGGAGTCAGGATCTGAAATCTCAACCCTGAAACTTAGCCTTCAGCAAACAGAGACAAGAAGCTGATCGCAAAAGTCAAATTTCTTCAAAATGAAGCAGAGCTATTTTATTGGAGAACACTCCCAATTCTTCCTCTTCCTCACTTCTCATTCCAGCAGTGGCACTGGAAGGGACCATACTTATTGGAATTTTGTTCTGAGAAATTATTTTAGGTACCACATAGGTGAAGACCCAAAAGCTTGAATAAAATCCTCAGAGCTGGATTTTATTCCAGAGAGTCACTGTTCTGACTACATGTTGAATGTAATGATCCTTTAGGCAAGGGAGGTGGTGGCAAAATATTTTGGTCTTACGTTTTCTTAGATGCAATACCTCCAAAATGTAATGGAAAGATGAATTTTGGAATAGTTAGAGCAGACAATTCTCAAGATGTGTTCCTGCTTGTCTAATGAGCGCCCCGCTATGTGATGAGTTGGTTCAGTGGCTTTCAGAGCAGCTACAGCTTGTCCAGGGAGAGGCCTAAGACTCCACTCTAAACAATTAGCCACCTCACTCACATTCCCTTATTATTGGTTAGTCAAATGTAACTTCATGCATTACCTCCAAAGTGTCCTATTATAACTTCCTTTCGTGGACCGTCTGATATTCTTACAAACTTGATTTCATCCACAAAGGTTGGACTGGGGCAGGAAACATGTGGTTTACTCCTGTCTAAACACCCAGTAGGAATGGTTCTGCCAGAGGTAGCTGGTCAAAGGCAGGTAGGCAGCTGAGCACTCCAACCCCCAACTTTATTCCCAGCTCAATCTCTTCTACTCTACACCACATGAAGAGATCCAAACAATCCTGCCCATTGTCTCCTCCCTTAACTCTAATTAGCTTTTCACTCCTGCATGGGATTCCTCTGCGAAAAGGATAAATTCTATCCACCTTTTGGACCAACCTGTATCAACACCCCTTCCATGAAGTCTTCCCCAAACTTTCCAAGTAAGGATAACCTTTCTCACGTGACTCCCAGGTCTGCCACATATATCCTATGTGAAACCTGAACAGGTTCCTTAACTGCACCAAGCCTCAATTTTGTCATTTGTAAAATAATAATTAAATAAAGGGATCACAGTACCTACCTCATGGAGTTGTAGTAAGGATTGCAGGAGTTAATGTAAGCCCTCGCAGAGTAAGGTGCACAATGTCAAATGTTCCCTATATGATACATCTTCTTATGATTATGAAAATGTAAGCTTTTCAATAATAATTTCCATTTATTAAGTATTTACTGTGTGAGTCGGTAGGTATGCAGAGATGGACTAAGACATGATCCTGACATGATGACCTAGGTCTAGCAGGGTAGCAATAGTGTGGGAAGTGAAGAAGATAAGTGGTCAGAGGTAATTCATAAAAGAGATGCTTGGCCTGGGTCAGGTGAGCAGGAGTTCTCCAGGAGGACAAGAGGAAGGCAGATTCGGCAGTAAGGGAGCAGGATGTTCACAGCAGAGGCATGATAAAGGCTGGTGTGTTCAGGGAACTCTAGATAGCTTGCGATGGTTTAAGCAAAGTGGCAGGGAACGAAGTGGACAGTAGGTGGGAATAAGGTCACAGAAATCTTTGTGTACTCCTTAAAGATGTTAGATGGTTGCTTTTTGGGTGATGAGAAACTACTGGAGGGCCCTTTAAAATGACGACTGTGGATTGGACAGGAAAGTAATCAATGATGTGCAGATAAATGTTTAATGACCAACTCACTGAAAAAAGTATACGTCTAATCATGAACATAAGTTTATTAAAAGTTTTACTAATATAAAGGAAGGGTTAGTAAACTATAGCCAAGGGGCCAGCCACCTGCTTTTGTAATTAAAATTTTATTTTAACAGTCATGCTCATTCATTTACCTATTATCTATGGCTGCTTTCTCAGTACAAGGGCAGAGTTGCGTAACTGAGGCATAAAATATGCGTTTGGCTTAAGATCTTCACAGTATGGCTCTTTAAGAAGAAAAATTTCCAACTTCTGATATAAAAGGTGTGTAGCACACCATTATAATAATACTGAAATAGATTTTTATTTAAATTCTCACAAAATGCTTTTGTTGATTTTTGCTAAACTCTTGAATAAGTAGCCAATCTATGGCTGCAATTCATGAATGAGCGGAGTTTTGACATGAATGTTAGCTGGTATTTTCATTTACATTAAGCAGTAAGATGAAAGTAAAATATCAAAGATGTGTGTAGGAACTCAACTCACTCATCAAGGATGTAAGCAACCTCTTTGCTGAATGGGTATGCTTTTGAATTCTGGAGGAATACTTCAATTTTTTGAGCCACTGGTAGTGAAATAGCTATAGACACAAAACTCTTAAGTTTAATCTGTGTTAGTAATATTTTCTCCATCACTTCCTTAAATCTAGAAGATCAACAAGAAAATAAACCAAGTTCTGATTTGTAGCATTTGCAGTATTTGCTCATTTCCTAGGTGTAAAAATACTCCCACAATGGCTGTTTCAAGCCACCAATGTGACATCAATGAATATGGAGTTGGAAGGTGTGGTAATTAAGGTTGTTGTCAACTTGGCTGGGCCTGGTTGAGTGGCCAGGCAGCTGGATGTAGTTATTCCCCATGGGGAGATTAGCAATCAGTTCCACAGTGGAATCAACTGCAGTCCTGAGTATGTGTTGTAGGGGTGTGGTCTGCTTTCAGTACATAAGCAGCAGCTTTGAGGAAGGTCTCTAGCTTTTTGGCATGCCTGAAACACTCCATGTAGCCAAGTCTTCATTATTAGTGGAATTCATTTTCTGCTTATCTTAAGACTTTTAATGGACTTGGATCAATGGCCTGCTGTGTGGTTTAGTAATATCGGGACTGTGCCTTTTCACTTACTGACCTTGGGTTTGTCAGCCTCAGCAACCAGCAGCTGTCTGAGTGAAGAAAAGCCTCCAGCTTCAGTGGGCCGGGAGCAAGAGGCAGAGCTGAAGCCCAAGGGCAGGGGGTTTCACCCAGGGTCTAGAGCCTGGCACTTAGAACTCAGACTTCTAACCTCCAAAACTGTAAGAGAATAAACTCCTCTTTGTTAAGCCATCCCATTTGTTGTCTATTTCTGTTAGAGCGGCACTAGGTAACCAGAACAGGAGGGTTGCGAAGAAGTACATTATGTGGCATTTTCACAGTACACACACAGATAAAACAGATATTAACAACCTCAAGAGCACAGATAGTAGTAAAATGTAACACACTAATAAGTAATAGATTGTGAGTACTTATTACATTTTAAAAATATAATTTATTTAGTTGTATGCTTATATGATTTAAATTTTAATAATGGCTGGTTTAATAACGGGCTCACAAAATTGCCAGCTGTGTGAGCCATTCCAACACATGACTAAGTAGAGGCACAGTGAGCAGTTATGAGGCAGGACCCAGACAGAGGTCGTGATGGCATGAAATGAAGTGGGAGTGGGAAGGAGAAAAGGGAATGAAGTCACAAGTTGCTATCAAGACACGATCTTCAGAACTAAATGGCTTCCTATACATAGTGGATGGCGCTCTGGTGGCACAGTGGTTAAGGCATTTGACTGTTAACCGGAAGGTTGGTGGTTCAAACCCACCAGCCACTCTGCAGAAGGAAGATGGGGCAATCTACTTCCGTGAAGTTTTACTGCCTTGGAAACCCAATGGGGATCACTATGAGTCAGAAGTGACTCGATGGCAATGGGTTTGGTTTTTCTGTGCAGTGGATACAGGAGAGCAAGAAGTCTGATGTTAGTTCCTAGGTTTAGGGTGGGGGTGACTGAGTGGATAGGGATTACAGCAGGAGCAGATGTGGGGAGAAACAGTGTGACTTCAGCCTCATGTATCCTTGTGTCTTCTCCTTGGCCACTGTGGCAAGAGGCAAGTGAAACTTACTGAATGGATGAATGAATACTCAGCTTGTGCTGAGCAAACTGCTAAAAACAGAAAAGTTCTCCTCAATGTGAAATGAATTAAATCTTCTAAGTTAGAACTTCTAACTTATTGCTTTGGATAAAGAAAAATTTTCAGAGAGTACCAATACCTAAAAACTGCATAACACATTGATAAATAAGTAAAATTTATTTAACCTAAGCTAGGTCTAAGGTGATGTAAAAGTCTATTGGACTCAATTAGTCTAAGTGTCCACAATGAGCACTGTCTTGCAAAAGTCTGAATGACACAAATCCCATAAAAATGCAGCTTTTAAAATTTTAGTTAAATTGAGGGGAAAATACCCTCCTCCCCAAAAGCCCACATAGGATCACTTCTGCTAAATCCTACTTGTGCTAAATGTGTTAGACAAATCATGTAACTTTTTCAGAGAGCTCAACTATGTCTACTTACCATTCATCAAATCTGTCCTGTTTTTCTTAGATTAAACTAATTTTCCCCCTTATTTAGGCTTCCAATATCGAGGCCCTACTGAGTGTTAACTGACATCAGTGGTTTCACACAAAGGGAAACTTTATTTCCAGTTCAAACATATACAGCAGGTCCCTCCTCTCTATTTTTCCCATCTTCCACCTCCCAGCTGTTCCTATCACTGGCCAAATGCCTTACGAATGTTTACTGAGGTGACAAGGAAGATAGGATGAGGGAATAGGGGGACAAAGGAACCACATTGCTGCAGGGCAGAGCATTCCCAGGGGCCAGAGTTCCTGAGCTGCTGCTGCTTGGATGCAGGGTTCCTCGGCACCTGTATCTCCTGCAACTGGACAGCTTCATCCCCAGAACATTCTCTCCCTCCCAGCCAGGTGAATCCTCTCAGCCTCAGACCTCTGGTTCTTCAATAAGCCTGTCATCAGCAGCTACATCAGCCACCACCAACACCAAGGAAGAGGTTGTCTGTCCCTCCTCTGGGCCAAACTTTCCCATGCACGCACTCCCATCACTGAACTATTTTTACACCTGCCTGTCTCCCCTGCCCCCGGCTGTGACACCTAGGACCTCATGTTCTCAGGGCCCCCAAAGATCCTCCAGCCATGTCTGCTGCACTCAGCTGACCCTGTCTCCTCAGGGGTTGGCTGTTCAAACTAGTGTTTCTCAGTAAGAAATGGAGTTTTGTAAAATCAGAAGCCTTTCTTCAAATAGCTTCTTGCGAATATGTACTAAAGCTAAATGAAAAATTTGGATAATTTTGTTTACTTAGTGGCCTTACTAAATATTTCAACAAATACTTTGGGGCCCCTTCTGTGGAAAAGATACACATATACAAACTCTGTATCACTGTATAACCTGATCATGTAAAATATCTCCTTAAAGTGTCAATATTACTTCCAGGGATAATTAAGGTCATGTTTCCAGATGAAGTGCTCTTGGTCTCCAATTTCCTTTTAAGAAGTCACACTTGGATGTGAGTCTTGGAAGAATACAGCAAATATTCTTTGTAACACCATGTGATTCATATATTGCCCACAAACAGATCAAAACTCTACCTGTAATAGTTTGTGACTCCACAGAAGCTGCATCTTTAATTTCCTATGCCTTCCAAAGGCCATTGTGTTAGAGAGAAAGAATTAGTTTTCAAAATAATTTCCTGAGTGTCTCCTGGTTACACACAGCGGGGAAAACAAAGAGGCATAACCCACGCCCCTGCTCCACTGTGAGAATTGACAGAAAGCACAATAAGGGTAATGGTCCAAAGGGTGATGCAGATGAGAAGTGTCACCATCCCCATCATCAGGGGTAGAGACATAGCCTGGCAGGTCTAGGACAATTTCTTAGAGGAAGGAGAACCAGAGTTGAGTCCTCAAGGACAAGCAGCAAAGGGTCCATGAACTTTCAAAAATATATGACAGGTCTGACAAAGTGGTAATTTAGAACAAATCGAAAACATGTCTTCAGCTCTAGGGATTAACGATGAACAGAAGATGCCAAGTAATTTGAGGTGCCTTTCTCTCCTCATTCCCTTCACCAGCCACTCTCTCAGCTCAGTTTTAGTCTCCTCCTCCCCATGTTCTCTGTGGCACTGAAGTACAGCCTCCTCCAATTTGTGCCCACATTGGTCAGAATGATCTTCATGGAATGGAGCCCAATTGGACTCAGTTTTTTTCTGTGGCTTTCAATGCCCTCAGGGTCCTGGGGTGGTATACATGAAGGAGCTCTGGTAGCGTAGTGACTAAGGCATTTGACTGCTAACCAGAAGGCTGGCAGTTCAAACTCACCAGTCACTCCTCAGAATAAAGATGGGGCAACCTACTTCTGTAGAGATACCGTCTCGGAAACCCAAGGAAAGGTGACTCAACTATGAGTTGAGTCAAATTGACTCAATGGCAGTGAGTTTTTTTTTTTTTTTTTACTAACTGAAAGGTTGGCAATTCAAACCCACCCAACAACACCACAGAAGACAGGCTGAGTGATTTGCACCTGAGGGTCACAGCCTTGAAAACTCTATGGGACACATGGTATTGTTGTGAGTTGGAATCAACTTGACAACAACTAACTACAACAACAAATTGAAAGTCTGGCAATTTAAACCTACCCAGAGGCACCACAGAAAAAGGTCTGGTGATCTGCTTCATAAAGATTACAGCCAAGAGAACCCTAAGGAGCTTGACTGTATTCTGTAACACATAGGGTCGCCATGAGTCAGCATCAACTATATGGCAATGGGCCCCAATGGCCTCAGGCTACACACGTGCTACAGACAACACTGCACACAGGACCTCTCATGATATGCCCCAGCCTCTTTCCTGTCTCACCTTTTGCCATTTTACCACAGCCACTCCTTCGTCTGGTCACTCCAAACCACCAAGCTGGGTCCCTGTTCTCTACCTTGGTGCATCCCATTAACCTTTGCTCAGAGCTGTCTTTCCTTTCCTTTACTATTTCAGACATTTGCTGATATTCATGAATTCCCTCCTCCAGGAGGCTTGCCCTGCACAGCAGTCTGATATCTCAGGCTGAGCATTTTTGTCTTGCTCCCTGACTAGTCTCCCTGTAGCGGAAGCTGTTATCTATCTTAGGGCCCCAAGCATCCAGAACACAGTAACTACTCCATAACTCTGTAAACAAGACATTACCTCACACACAGTAGAGTGGTTCTGCATCATTGGCCCCACACACTCACTTTACAAATGAGATACAATGCTGCCATGTCACTGAGAAGGTCACAGTGGGTGAACTGGAGGAAAGCCAGGGGGTGGACGAGACTCAAAGTAAAGGCCATTTGGTTGCTCAGCTCCTCAATTTGGAGATGCACACATAAGTTGGTTTTTTTTTTTTTTCTTTTCTTTTCTTTCCTCACCAACACACAGTGCTCAAGTTAGCTATAATTTGAAACCCATTCAATTAGGGACCTGGGAATTTAGCCAAGTGGGCTCTCTGGAAGACAGTACTGAGAGATACTAGACTATCTTAGGACTTACCACTCTTAAAGGCCTCATTTTGCCACACCCTGCAGAAGCCCAAGAATCATGAAAAGGTCTCTCAGCCAAGACACATGCTGGGAAGGAATGAGGAGAATAGACCTTGGCAAATGTGGAGACAGTAGAGGCCTGGAAGCACTGAAGGCCAAGGACACCTCCAAGAGAAAGCCAGTGTGAGTGTGGGGAATGGAATGGGCTCTACGGGGAGTGGGCAGGAGCCTGTCATCATGAGGACGGTGCAAGCAGGTATAAGGCCAAGTGGGAAAGTCTGTAGATTGCCCTTAGGACTAAGGGAGGACAGCGTACTGGATGGAGTATAGTAGGGGTAAAAGAAAGAAGAAACAAGAGGGGAGAAGAAAAGCAAAATGACTATCGGCTGACTCCTTTCCGGAGCTCTCAGCACCAGTAGTGCATGGTCCTTGGGGCAGGGACAGAGAGCCTGGAAAGGTCAAAGGACAGTTGGGTGGGGCTGACTGTCAGGTCACACTCAGCCACTGCACACAAGCTCAGCAGAGAGAAGGCTCTGAATCTGGTGAGAACAGGGTACGGTCTCCTCGTCTGACACATCAGAGAAGTCTGGCTGAGCTCAAGAGGAAAGTCTGCCCAGCTGTCAACTGGTGGCTTTGGTTTGTCTCTACCAAATTGGACAGGAGGTCATTCTGGTTTGGGGATGCTGGCTATCTCCCTCAACCAGCCATCTCTACCCAGAGCTGGTGAAAGGTTTCTAAAAATGTCTGGTCTCTTTGAGAATAATCCTCTCCCCACTCTGCAGCCCATCAGAAATCATCCCCTAAGGGTGAAAGCATTCTTAGGGGCTTCTTGCAGCCCAGCAGGGGTTGCAGCATCTTTCCTGAGAGGCTTAGTAAGTCTGGAGGCCTGGTGGGCTGTGCACCCTGACATCACAATCCTGGAGCTGCCTCTCTGGCAGAAACTAGACTAGGAACAACTCATCTGCATCTTCTGCCCTTGTGAAAGGGCACTGACAGGTGAACTTATGATGGGATTTGGAAGGGAAGGAAGGTCTTGACCAGCACTGTCCAACAGAAACATGAGGTGAGCCAAAAACATAGGTAGTTAGGTTTTCTGGTAGCCATATTTAAAAGTAAAAAGAAACTATTAATTTTAATATTTTGTTTAAAACAGTATGTCTAAAATGTTATCACTTCAATGTGTAATCAATAGGAGATTGAGAGATTTTTGATGAAATATTTTATATTATTATTATTTTTTGTTTATTTATTTTTGGTACCAAGCCTTGGAAATCCAACGTGCATTTCACATTGTGAGCACATCACAATTTGATGAGCCACGTGTGGCTACTGGCTCCAGAGTTAGGCAGCACAGACGTAGAGCGCAGGTCAGGCGTGGGCTGAAGCAGAGCTGGGGGCCTCCCACACTGCAGGGCTCTGAGCACCTTGAGTCCTCCTATTCAGGAGGGGACAAGATGGTGGACCAAGGAATACTGAAAACAATCGATTTAACCCAGAACAGATTCTGCTCATTAAGCACCGATCAGAACTGATGCCGTCCGAATCTCAAGCTATTCATCTGGTCCAGCAGTTTTCAAACTTTAGAATGAATCACCCAGAGGGCTGTGAGGCTGACTCTGCATTTCTAACAAGCTTCCTGCACACTGCTGCTACTGGTGGTCCAGGGAACCACCCTTTGAGAACCACTGATCTAGTTTATACACTGGCAAATGAGTAAACTCGCTATGCAGCTTTTCTTATTGAGTGCTCTGTCCACTTCTATTTGATTACTACTCATGGTGTGGAACTCACCACCCACTGACTGTGTTAAATAATTCTTTTTTATATTGAGTCTAAGTGGCTCCCCTAAAGCTTTCCTTGCTTTTTGCCTTCAGGCTGGTCCCTTCTTCCCCACACCAAGCCCTCATAAAACCAAAGACCCTGCTCTCCCTCCTCCTTCCTGCTTCCAGACGCTCTTTATTTACCCTTCGTGTCTTGTTTTGGGCATGTCTGAGGCTCAGTCTTATGTATTAATATTATGTAAAGCTCTACTTGTTTCTAACCTTTATAAGATTTTCAGGATTAAAAAGCTTACTATGAAAGAAAAAATGCATGAACCTCAAAGCAAGATTTCACCATTGCAAATTTGGCCAATTCAGCTCTTATTTCTGCCCCTAAGACCAAACCAAAACCAAACTCACTGCCATCGAGTTGATTCCAACTCATAGCAACCCCCTTTGGGTTTCTGAGGCAGTAAACCTTTATGGAAGTAGATTGGCCAGTCTTCCTTCTGAGGAGTGGCTGGCGGGGTTTGAACTGACAACTTTCTAGTTAGCAGTCAAATGCCTTAGACACTATGCCACCAAAGCTTCTTATTTCTGCCCTTGTTGTTGTTGTTGTTGTTTGCCATCGAGTCGGCCCCGACTCATAGCGACCCCTCCTTGGGTTTCCAAGGCAGTATCACTACGGAAGTAGGAATGCCCAACCTTCCTTCCGAGGAGTGGCTGGTGGGTTTGAACCACCAGCCTTCTGGTTAGCAGTCAAGTGCCTTAGCCACTATGCTACCAGAGCTCTTAGTATTCCCAAAATAAGTTACGTATGTAAAAGTGCTTTGAAGCAGTGACTCTCAAATGTTGGCTCCCAGACTGATGTTATTAAGCTGTGACAATGTTTACATCAGTCTGTAGTGAAAGAAACAAGTAACAAATTTTTAACAAAACCAAATTTATTCAGGTTAAGTAACTGTTCCTCAGTCAGAGATTAGGTCCTTCCTATTATTTTCATGGTTTAAATAACCTTTCTGTCATGAAATGAGGGTCAATGAAATCTCACAGGCAGAAACCTCTACTTGGAAGAGAGCTCTGTAAAGCTCTCTTCCTCTGAGCTTGGCCATGGTCCCCTGCACATGCCTACCCTCTTGCCCTCCCTGCTGAACAAGAAAATTTGTTCTGGGGCTGCTCACTGGGTGGGCTGTGCTCCCTGACTTCACAAGAAAACCATTTCCTCTTCCATGGTGTGAGACATCTGCACCTCCCTGAGGGTTTCTCCATGGCCATATGTCATCCCTCCCTGAGAAGAGGGCCCAGGCGGTCCCCATGGACACTGCTGGCTGCAGCCCCAGCCTCCTGCCTGCTGGGTTCCCACATTGTCTTCCCTGGGCTTCAAGTCTACTACTAACACATCTGGCTTCTTGGGCGGTACAAATAGTTAACATGCTTGGCTGCTAACTGCAGGGCTCCAGTCCATTCAGAGATACTTTGGAAGAAAGGCCTGGTGGACTACTTCTGACAAATCAGTCACTGAAAATCTTAGGAGTCCCTAGATAGCACAGTTAGTTAAGTGCTTGGCTACTAACTGAAAGGTTGGCAGTTTGAACCCACCCAGAGGCACCTCAAAGGGAAAGGTCTGGTGATTTACTTCTGAAAGATTAAACAAAACAAAACAAACACCCCAAATGACTGCTACTAGTCAATTCCAACTCACAGTGACCCTTTAGAACAGAGAAGAACTGCTCCACAAGCATTCCAAAGAATAAGGTAAGAATCTTACAACAATAAACTTCCATGTACACCCTCCCATTCTTTCTTTCTTCTCAGTCATATTTTATAAACCCTGTAATACATTGTTTTTATTTTTGCTATAAAGTTGATTGGGAGCTCTAGTGGCATAGTACCACTAACCAGAAGGCTGGCAGTTCAAGCCCACCAGCCACTCCTCAGAAGAAAGATTGGGCAATCTACTTCCTTAGAGATACCGCCTCAGAAACCTAAGAAGGGGTCACTATGAGTCAGATTTGACTTGATGGCAGTGAGGTTTTTTTTTTTTTTTTTTTTTTTTAAATATAAAGTTGCTTATCTTTTACCAAACCATTGCCATCAAGTCAATTCTGACTCAGAGAGACACTATATGACAGAGTAGAAACTACCCATTGAGCTTCCAAGGCTGTAAATCTTTACAGAACCAGACTGTTGCAGTTTTCTCCCATGGAGCAGCTGGGGGTTAGCAGCTGAATGCTTTAACCACTATGCCACCAGAGCACCTTTCTGAAAGATCACAACCACTGAAAACTCTATTATAGCCATTGAAACCCTATGGAGTGCAGTTCTACCCTAAAACTCATGGGGTCACCATTAGTCAGAACTCAGTCACTGACAACTAGGTTTTTTTTTTTTTTTTTTGGTACTACCTATATTCTGGTGGCGTAGTGCCTAAGGCATTTGACTGCTAACCAGAAGGCTGGTGGCTCAAACCCACCAGCCACTCCTTGGAAGGAAGACTGGGCAATCTACTTCCATAGTGATACTGCCTTGGAAACCCAAGGAGGGGTCGCTATGAGTCAGATCCGACTCCACAGCATGAGTTTGTTTTTTGGTTAGAGTTCTCATATTTTCATGTCCGTGGCTTGGAGGAGGAAATGAGAGCAGGGGATTCATGTCTGATTGAGCTGTGGGTGGCAGTATGGAGGTCCCACTGCTGTGGGCCAGGCTGCCCTCCTCAGGCAGCTCAGAGCCTGCTGATGAGGAACAGGTGTAGTGCCAGATTCCTGGAAGCCCTCTTTACCCTCTACAGCCTGATTCCTGGACTATAGTGGCAGAGTCACGCATTTGAATTTGGATTTTCACCTCATGACAAGGAAAAACCCTCAGAGAAAACTAGGTCCTCATATCTTCACTGGTAGGAAGACAGGCTTTGAAACAGGATGCAGGGTTGGCAGGGAAGCAAAGGCTGCCCAAAGAAGTGTATGGGTGAGAGGATTTCATCAGGGTCTGGTAGATATTCCCCAGTCTAAGAAGGTAGAAATCCAGGAAGGATAATTATCTTCTAGAAATGGGTCGGCAAACTTTTTCTGTGAAGATCCAGACACTAAATACCTTAGGCTTTGCAGCCCAGAGGGTCTCCGTGGCAGCTACTCGACTCTGCCATTGTAGTGTAAACAGTCTCAGATACCATGTAAACGAATGAGCCTGGCTGTGTTCCAATGAAACTTTATATACAAAACAGGCCACATCTGGCATGTAGGCTACTGATGTTGTTGCCCCTTATTCTAGTCAAATTCTAATTGGTCTCTTCAGGTCCTGCCTTTTGTGCTTCTCCAGCACTTGGTTCACACCTCCCCTGTGCTGTGTTCTGTTTATCCTGCCCACCTGTCCCTGGTCACCACGGACCTGGGGGTGCACATGCATTTGGGAAGTGTGTGCAAATGTGTGTGCACACCTGCGAGTGTGCAGAGTGGAGAGGCAATGTTTACAGCAGATAAATTTCACTGAGCATTTTCTGCCTCTTGGCAGAGAGTTAAAGGGTCCACATAAGAAAAGAAATCCTTGCAGATGACAAGCATCACCCAGAAGACAGCAGCATGGCTTACAATCTCACTCCGTGTTAAGATGCAAATCCATGGGCAGATTCTGACATCAGGGCTAAGCCTCAGAAAGCAGCGTCACCAGAACCACCTGCAGACAGGCTGCTCCCACCCTCTTGGGAGTCCTTCCTGTTGCAGACCCCATTACCATTCACTTCAGCCTCCTTCTATAAAGAGGAAAAACACTGGCTAGTCAGAGAGAGAAAAATGCTTTGTTACTGGAAAATCTAAGCATCTTTCTAGGCCTGTGCAGCACCATTAGGTGATGTCAATGGCTCAAGGATTAGAGCTGTGTTTCTACTCTTCTCAGAACACCAGCTAACTCCTGGTAGAGATGACACTTCTATTTAGAGACTCAGAAAAAAAAGAGGTAGCCCCTTGCTTCTGCATCTTTAAGTCCTGTCCTAAGGGCCTGCCTGCTTGCACTGGGAGGCAGCAAGGATTTAAGGCCGGCAAAAAAAAAGAAACCAAACTCACTGCCATCAAGTCAGATCCAACTCATTGTGACCGCTCCATGGGTTTCTGAGGTGGTATCTCTATGGAACTAGATTGCCCAGTCTGCCTTCCTAGGAGTGACTGGCAAGTTTGAACCATCGGCCTCCTGGTTGGCAAATGCCTTAGGCACTATGCTACCAGAGCTCCTTCAGAATTGAGACATTCATCTCAATTCAAGCTAACCAGGAGTTTTGAGAGCCTACTGTGTGCCAGGCAGTGTGGGTGAAAACAGACAAAACTGACAAGCACAGCCTGGTGACCCAACCAGAGAAGAAAAGAAAGTTACCACATAAATAGCTCTGACCAAAAAAAAGGCGGGGGGAGGGGCAGTGATGAAAGGCAAAGAAAGCACTTTGGGGGCCTTGAGGAGGGAGATGTTACTTTATGTTTCTTGGGCTGGACACTGAAAGACTGCTAGGATTTGTACACATGGAGTTGCAGGATATTGGTGACTGGGAGACTGGGGTCCCATTCATTAAATAAGAAAGGGAGGAAGGAGGAGGAGCAAGGCTAGTTAGTGGGGGAAGGATGTGCTTGGTGTTGAACATGGACTGCACTTGGTTAGTTTCTGGCAAGAAAACGAATGAGTCCAAGTGGGCCCGTGTTCTGTGTAGAACCACAGCCAATAAATGTTGGTTTGCACTGCTTGTGTCCCATAGTTTGTCCCTAAAGAGACACTAGGAGCCCTCCCTCTCTGCCTGTGTCACCTGTCACATAGACCTCCAATCCCATCACCACTCTTCCTTCTGATAAGTCTACAATTTGCTGTTGGAAGAGTCTATAATGTCAATTTCTTTCCTTTCTCAGGGGTCTTCATGGATTTACCTACGTGTATGACTCTCTTATATGACAGTTTCCTAATTCCAGATGAAATACTCAGACATTTTATGTTAAAAGAGCATTATGAAAAAGTATATGGGTATGGACACATTCTAATGCATTAAGACTACTAACTAGCCTTGTGTGTCTGACTAGACTTACTCTCAGCTTTCTCTTGAGGAGACCACTTCTCACCAAAGGGGCCAAAGTGTCCCTGGGATCTGCTGTCCCCAGTTTATTTCCTTTCCCTGCCTGGACTTCACCATCTGATCACATACTTCACAGGTCTCCATCAAGTTTGACTGAAATGGCATCATGCCCAGAAGCCCTTCATGTCCCTTAGAGATACTGTCCACTTTTTAAAAATCTCCATCAAAGTCAAAGACCAAATTTTATATGCTTTCAAAAACAGATCATTGGTAATTATGTTTGTGGAGTCCCTTTTAACCAACAAATTTTAAAACATGAAAGTACACATAATCCAGTACTAAAAGCCTGAGTTAAATAGAAAAAATAACAACAAATCTAAAGAGATACCAAGGTTTCTCTGTGTTATAAAACCATGGAAAATTCTTAAATATAGCAGCTTATTAAAATTCTGTTACTTCAGAAGATAACACTCAAATGTATTGCTTTGCATGATATAATGGTAAAAAGATCACAGTACTAATTTGCAATGATTCTTGGTTTTGATAGGAATTTGTAGGAGTGAAATGCTCAAATGGATATAAACTTTTCATTTGTTTTAAAAATTAAGATAGGAAATAGAACATTTTTTTTTGAGGCAGAGTTTTATGTCCTCATAAAATATATTAGTCTAGAGCTCAGCCACAAGCTAAATCAAAACTGATTTGCACCACTAATAAAGCAGTACAGGCTTGCAGGGGAATTTTTTTTAGTATTTGTCAGAGGAGCCTAATTCCCATAAACCTTCTTAATTGGCAACTACAATAAGCTATGGAGAAAGACAAGCTGAGCACAGTGGAGACTGTAACGCATGGACAAGCTGACAAAGCAAATGAAGCAAACTGAATACTGTACCTGCTTATTATTGTCAGTGGTACAACACAGTTTCTTGAGGGAGACAAAATGCCTAATTTTCCTAATAACATAAATAATCAGTTATTAGTGAGTCAGATATGAGATGATTCAACAAATCAACAAATGAAAACATCAACAGAGTCTTCTTAAAGCAAAACTCCAGTGTCCATTCTAGGGCAGATTTTAAAATTAAACAAAGCTCAAGATAGAGAAAATGCATTTTTTCACACAAGCCCACACATGCCTTCATAAACTGTGCCTCCCTTCTAATCACAGCCGACTCAGAAAGACTTTCCTAATGGGTATTTCATTTTATAACTGACTTCTGAAGTTTGGCTCATAGATATCATTAGTAATAGGATGAAATGCTACTACAAACAAAATTAGTTTTAATTCTGCTGACACTAATAATTTTATAGCTTATTTAGAAGACTCATTTGAACAATGACCAAATTCCATGGTTTCTGTTTTTATATTTAATATTCCATATTTTTCATAGCATGAGCACCATTATGATAGTGCTTTCAGGCAGAGAAAAATTTTCTTATTTCAAGGTCGACTGGATCCTGAAACTGAGCCTATGGTCTTGCTCATGACCCCAGGGAGATCAGGCAAAGGACTACAGATGCCTTAGCCCTGCCATGAAATCCAGAGTTATGTTAGATTTTATAGTAATGACGTGTTTCTCTCTTTGTCTCTGGTTCAGTTTTCTCTAGAGGACAGAAAATATGGCTATATTTGTAAGAAGCTTCACCAAATAGAAGAGGTAAAATTTCCCTACTTTTAATAAGAATTGCCTTTGAGAGCTCACTGCCTACAGCAGTTGGGGAAAAAGTAACAGGGGACAGACAAGAGGATTTCTTTCTCTTATCGGTAAAATCAGAAAGATCAGAAAAATGTAGTCTGACAGCAATTACAGGACAATAGTGTCTCTCCTCTGCTTTGGTTACTAGTTATTCTGGTTACAACACACAAAGTGATTCTGAGTTTAAGTTTTCTGAGGAGTTAGCCTAAGGATGATGATGATAAAAACAAAATGGCAGCTATGGGCACTGTCTCCATCCCTGGGACTTTGAGCACTGACCACCTAGGGCATGGTGATACAGAAGCCTTTTCTACTCAGGAGGAGAGCCCAGGAGGCAGTCTTGCTCTGTGGTATGTCATCCTTGGTCAGGGACCTATCAGTGCCCAGACTACCAACCACAATGAAAGAAAAGAGGACCACCAATGACAAAAATGGCATGAAATACTAGGCAGTGGTCTCTGAACTGAAGGGGGAATGATTTCAAAACTAACCAAACAGGTAAAATCGGAGGAAAAGCAATCCACAAACACTTTGTTGGTTTTCTGGAATGTCTGGTTTTCTAATCACGTGACAATCTTTGAGGCACTCAGATTGTCTTAAGAGTTACTGGTGGGATTCTCCTGTTCCAGCTACTGACATGCTCACTGCTGTCTTTTCTTTTTCCAAAACATCACACAATGCTGTGTATCTCTTATAAACCTATACTGTGAAGTTGGTGTTGACCTTCAGGCTGGTTTACAAAGCTCATCAGTGATTTAGTGTTAGGGCATCCTGTTTGGCTCTGTAAATCTCCCCACAAAATAAATAGGCTTCTCTGGTAATCTGAGATGAAATGGAATCAGATTACTCCAGACACAAATGGAATCAGATTACCTCAGACACACCATCTTCTCCTTAACCAATGACCTCCAGGGCTCTCCTACTGCGTGTGGAACAAGGCTAATGTCAGCCTGTAGAGCACCCACCAGCAGACAGCTGGTGCCATAGAAGGGGAGAAGGCCAGCTGTCTGCGAGGCCTGAGGCCAGAGAGCTCTGGACAGAGATCATTGTGTTATGAAGGGCAAGGCCTAGAAATTGTGCCCCTTCATAGGGTAGTAGGGACAAGGGAACTAGAGATGATAAGGTGGAGGTGGGCAACTGGAGTGATGCTTCATAAAAGACCATATGCAGGAAAAGGGTGTGTGTGTGTGGTGGGGGGTGGAGAAGTGACGAAGCTATATCAGGGGCTGAGGCCAAGAGAACAGAGGTGCCCTTGGTATGTACTCTCTAGAGTCTAACTCTACTGAATTTGTGAGTCTAATCTTTATCCTGGCATTTCAAAATGCAAATATAACACCTTCATGGGCCCTGAGTCTTAATTTCAGCTAAAAGAGTTCAAGAGTTTGCTCTCACCCTCCTTGGCCAATCACTGGGGTAATCTTCACGTGTTGCTGGATGCTGTCTCCGGATTTCCGTCTGGCATAGTAAACCCCCTGCCACTCCTACATGGACAAAGACAGCTCTTAAAATCCTCTAGTCATGGCTTCTGGCTGCTTCACAGAGGATCTTATTAGACTGAATAAGAACATTCCCACATGCTTTACTTACATTTCACACAGCACACTCTATCATTGCACCCACCGCGATGCCGACTAACATGAGGCTCCCAGTCACAAGGTGCTGAGGACCGCTGCTCAGCACGCCCACCACCATGCTGTCCTATGGGCCCCAGGACACGTGACCAGTATCCAGGCTGGGAATGAAGCGGAGTCTCTGCTCTTCTCCTAGGAAACCATCACTGGTTCAGGGATTCTGTTGAGGTCTTTCTCAAAATCTTCACAACCACTTTGTGAGCTTAATATTCTCATTCTTAATTTATAGATGGGTAAACTGAGGCGCAGATTACCCAACTAATTTGCCCACATCAGGAAGACCTGGTTTTAAATTTGTCTCTTTAACTCTCCCTACAGCCCATCATCCTTCTAACATCCTGTGTGGCCTCCCAGCCCAGGCATCCCTGGGGTTAAACTGGTTCCTTGCACAATTTCTATGGATGAGGCAAAATGGGTCCTGGGCTGGGATGAAGTGACCTCAGAGTGATCACTGGGGCATACCCACTATTTCTGGGAGGGACAGGTTAAATCAAAAACTGAGATTCTTGGCAGCCGTTTCCTGCTCCCTCTCTCCAGTGAGGTGGATGACTGGCATGTATACCAAGTCACCAGATGTGTGGTGGGATTCTTTTGGCAATTTTTTAGGAGTAGTTTACAATGTCCTGTTTCCTTTTTGGTCTCACTCCCCCAATATGGTTTTTGAGTCATTATGGCCATCATATATAATCCAAACTTACTGTATCCCTCAAAAACGATCCTCTTTTCATTCATCCTTAGCCAGTGAATATAATGCTTATCTAACTACTTCACATCAGAGAAAGGAAGATGAAAGAAATAATACATGAGAAAGCATTCTGAATGCTTAAAAGAAAATGTACAGGTAGTTCAGCTTTGAGAGCCAACGTTTGCCTGGAGGACAGCCTTGAGGGAAAAATCCTTCCTACATTTATCCTGTTGCCTCTATGTGCCTGGAAGCAAGTGGAAGCCACTGGAGGAACAGGTGTAGCAGTGAGAAGTTTGCTACCCATCTATACTGAACCACGATGAATAAAGAAATCAGAAAAGGGAAAACAGGCAAAAAAAAAAAAAAAAAAATGGGGGGCCTTGTAAATACTAGTATTATACATTTCAAGTCCCCCAGAATCAGATAAATGGAAACAAAGGGGTGGCAATAAAAGCTGGAGGGGTGGGACTCAGCTCAAAGACAGGCATGATAACCCAGCAACAATGGGGGATATAGTTGTGCAAAGGATGCAAATTCATTTTACAGAATCATCAGATTCTATATCAGCATAAGGTACACTTGATGTCCAAAATTATCTCTAAGTAGCCACTGGGCAAACATAACAAAGATTTTTCTTTGAAGTATAACATCATTACACACTCAGATCCTAGGACCATCACATAAGAACTCACAGGAGAAAATGCACTGTGCAGGGCTATGTGGATTTGTTTTGCTTGTATGACCCACCTTTCCCTTCTTGATGCATGTGTTGATGGTGTCGAGAAGGTCTGCCCGGTTCTTATCACTTTTGGGCAATTCAGCGAGTTCTTTCCCCAGGAGTTCACCTTTGTGGTAGCCCATCATCCTTTCAAAGGCAGGGTTGACATACTGTTAAGGGGAGGAGGTTAAAGGTCAGTGCAGGGACCAAAGATGGAAAATGTGCTCTGTAGGAACGCTTGGTGTTGGGAAACAGAGTAACATGCTAGAATATCAAATAAAAAGTTCCAGGGCAGCTGCTCTCTAGTGCCAACAGCCACCAGTCCCTTTTCCCCACACCTGCCCTTACTGAACTCCACAAAATAAGCCTTTGCAGAGTAGTTGCTTCCCTCCTGAACAGCAGTTTATTCATTCAACTGTCACCCCCAACAACTCTATCCTCTGTAAGAAATCAGAAGAAATTCTTCATCAGGAAAAGAGTAGGAGGCCCTAATCTACTACTGACAGCTTTGGGTGGTCTCCATTCATCATCTACTACCCCAGGAAATAAAACCCAGAAAAATGGAAATAAAAATAAATTAGAATTCAATTCCTTGAGTTGCAATACTTTAGATTTGATCGGCAAAATACTGAACAACACAGGAAGCATCAAAAGAAGATGGAAGGAATACATTGAGTCACTGTACCAAAAAGAATTAGTTGACATATAACTGTTTCAGGAGGCAGCATATGATCAAGAAGTGATGGTACTGAAGGAAGAAGTCCAAGCAGCACTGAGGGAACTGGTGAAAAACAAGGCTCTAGGAACTGACAGAATCCCCACTGAGATGTTTCAACAAATGAATGCAGCACTGGAGGGACTCACTAGTTTATGACAAGAAATTTGGAAGACAGCTACCTGGCCAACCAACTGGAAGAGAGCCATATTTATGCCCATTCCAAAGAGAGGTGATCCAACAGAATTTGGAAATTATCAAGCAAAAATATGGTTGTTGTTGTTCTTAGGTGCTGTCAAGTTGGCTCTGACTCATAGCAACCCTATGTACAATGAAACAAAACAGTGCCCGGTGCTGTGCCAACCTTACAATCCTCACTACACCTGAGCCCATCCTTGCAGCCACTGTGTCAGTCCATCTCATTGAGGGCCTTCCCCTCTTTCGCTGACCCTCCACTTTACCAAGCATGATATCCTTCTCCAGGGAATGGTCCTTTCTGACAGCATGACCAAAGCAGGTCAGATGAAGTCTGGCCATTCTCGCTTCCAAGGAGCGTTCTGGCTGCATTTCTTCCAGGATGTATTTGTTAGTTCTTTTGGCAGTCCACGGAACTTTCAGTATTCTTCGTGAACACCACAACTCAAAAGCCTCAACTTTTCTTCAGCCTTCCTTATTCCTTGTCCAAGCAATAACATACACAAATAAAATTCTGCTGAAGATAATTCAAAACCAGTTACAGCAGTATATAGACAGGGAACTTCCAGAAATTCAAGCTGGCTTCAGAAGAGGATGTAGAATGAGGGACATCATTGCTGGTGTCAGATGGATCTTGGCTGAAAGCAAAAACTACTACAAAGATGTTTACCTGTGTTTTATTGACTATTAAAAGGCATTGAACTGCGTGAATCATAAATTATTGATAACCTTGCAAAGAATGGGAATTCCAGAACACTTAATTGTGCTCATGAGGAACCTGTACACAGACCAAGAGGCAGTCATTCAAAAAGAACTAGGGGATACTGCATGGTTTAAAATCAGGAAGGGTGTACATCAGGGTTGTGTCCTTTCACCATATTCATTCAATCTTTATGCTGAGTAAATAACCTGAAACGTTAGACTATATGAAGAAGAATATAGTATCAGGATTGGAGGAAGACTCATTAACAACCTGCACTATGCAGATGATAAAACCTTGCTTGCTGAAAGTGAAGATGACTTGAAGAATTTACTGATGATGATCAAAGACAACAGCCTTCAGTATGAATTACACCTGAACATAAGAAAACAAAAGTCCTCATAACTGGATCAATAAGCAGCATCACAATAAATGGAGAAAAGACTGAAGTTGTAAGGGATTTCATTCTACTTGGACCCACAGTCAATGTTGACTGAAGCAGCAGTTAAGAAATCAGACATCATCTTGCACTGGGCAAATTTGTTGCAAAAGACCTGTTTAAAGTGTTAAAGAGCAGAGATGTCACTTTGAAGGCTAAGGTGTGCCTGACCAAGCCATGATGTTTTCAATTGCTTCACATGTATGTGAAAGCTGGACAATGAATACGGAAGACCAAAGAAAAATCGACGCATTTAAATTGTGGTATTGGTGAAGAATATTGAAAATACTGAGTTGCCAGAATAGAAAGAACAATTTTTTTCTAGGAAGAAGTACATCCAAAATGCTCCTTAAAAGAGAGAATGGCCAGACTTTGTCTCATGTACTTTGGTTATGTTGTCACAAGGGACCAGTTCCTGGAGAAGAATATCATGCTTGGAAAAGTGAGGGTCAGCACAAAAGGCAAAGACTCTCAAAGAGATGGCCTGACACAGGGGCTGCAACAGTAGTTTCAAGCATAGCAACTCTTGTGAGGCTGGCACAGGACTGGGCAGTGTTTCGTTCTGTTGTACACAGGGTCGCCATGAGTCAGAACCAAATCAATGGCAGCTAACAACAACAACAACAATGAACAATTCAATACGTTGTGGATTTTATTAGTGACATCTCTATAAGGTGGCAGTTTGATCCCTCATGCCTCCATCCTAATGCTACTATCTAATCATCAAGGCTGTAGATTGAGGGCAACTCTGGTCTAATTTGAACAATAAATTCAATGAACTGTTGGGCTAGGGGCAGCCTGTCTGGTGCTGGGAGCAGGGCTTATGAAGACGGCCCCCCTGGCACATCTCAGAACTGGAAGACTCACAAAGTTCCTTTCCAAAATTCTGTTCAGGACCCTGGACTTTAGAGCTATTACCTGGACTGACTCCTATATCCCTGCCTATACCTTCCAATTTATTTTCAGAGAACACAGACAACAAGTGAGGCTTTGAGTGGAGAGGGACACGTGACAGAGAATGCAGAAAAATGCTAGAACACTGCATCTAGGTCACAGGTTACTTTAGGCAAAATTCACATCCAACTGATGCTTCAGAAACATTCTTGCAAGCTGTAATCACTCTTGCCCTTGACTGTGATGACAGCAGTAATGAACCGAGTGACGCAGTACCATTTGGAGAGATATTCCTTGGGGGATGCAATGTCTATTGACAAAATTAACCCAGGCTTGAAGAAGGATGCTCGCTGCCACCAGCACTGGGCCTTGTGGGGGTAGCTGAAGAGGAGGGGGCAGTGGCACTGTCTTCCTTATCTCCAGACCCCTCCTAGTCCCATTACTAACATGGGACAGAGCTACTGCCCTCTTGGGCTGGGCAAGGCATCATTTCTGTTGTGGTCCCTGCTCATAATGCCCCCCGGCCCATTCCCTGGCCCACCGCCTACATGCTGCAGAACTGCCTGCACCTTCCTCACGTTCAGCCCTCGGTCCATGTATCCTCTCTGCCTAGAATGCCCTTTCCCCATCTCTTTGCATCACCAACTTCGATATATCCCTCTCCTTCCTTAACCACGCCGCCCCCCGCCCAATCTGAGTTGGTGCCACTTCTGAAGTCTTCCACAGTCTCCTATACAGGCTTCTAGTGTACTTATTACACAGAATTTAAATTTAAATCAAAATCCAATGATTACACTGGATTTATCTTTGGATACTCAGGGCCATTTAGTAAATATTGGATAACTGAATAGATTACAGTTGAGAATATATTATTTTCCTTATTGGTTGGCTGTATTCTCATACATTTTCATATATACTTATTCTATCATTGCTATCAGGTTGTAAATACAGGTAGAAACCATGCTCCTCTTTTTACCTCAGGGTGCCTATAACCTACAGCAGGTACTTCAGGGCCTGGACTCTGGAGCCAAGACACCCAAGTTCAAACCCTGGCTCTGCCAATTACTTGCTGCATGACTTTGGGCAAATTATTTAACTTGTCTTCAGTTTTGTCATCTGAAAAATGGGTGTAATACAATAAGGACTATTTTAAGAAACAAATGAGTGTGTATAAAATGCTTACAACTGTGCCTGGCACATGGTAAATACCATATCAGTGTTTACAAGCAAGTAGTTTAGACAGATTAGACAGATTAGACAGCCAGCCAACAAGATATTGTTTCTAAATCTTATGCGGTACTGCCCAACTTCCAAACATGCGTGCATACGAAGAGGCACCTAATTATTCAGAGGCAGCACCCTGAGACCAAACCAAAAACCAAACTCACTGTCCAACTCACAGCGACCTCTCCTTAGGTTTCCGAGGCAGTATCACTAGTAGACTGCCCAACCTTCCTTCCAAGGAGTGGCTGGTAGCTTTGAACCGCCAGCCTTCTGCTTAGCAGTCAAGTGCCTTAGGCACTATGCCACCAGAGCTTCTCTGATATCATGTAAGAACACATAGGAATCGCTCTCCACTAATGACTCATCTTGAAATCTACAGCACAAATGTCATTGAAATATCTCCCTTGCATGCAACATCCTCCATTTAACTTCTCCCTCCTGCCTTTAACTTGGAGAGTTTTACATTTACATTGCTGGGGGCAGTTTTAAAGGGAACAGGAAGGAGAGTCCCTGAGGAAAAAATTCTGCAAATTCAGAAAAGTCTTACTTCAGGATTCCTTTGCCTTTCAAGGCAGTCAGGCTTCCTCCACATCCCCTTTCCTGGTGCCCACTGTCCGCACACCCTGTTTCTTCCCATTTGTGTCAAAGGCTGAGAGATGATGAATATCTCATGTGACACCATCACCATGTTAGTGCCCTAGAGATGCATGCCTTCTACACCTCAGGTGCTAACTTTGGAGTGAAAAGAACTCAGCTCTCTGTTCAAAGGGGTTTTTGTCAGCTAAGTGGAGAAGGTGAGCAGAGGGCAAGGTGCCCCTTCTCCTCCTCAGTGAAATCCTAACCCAGCCACCCATGTCTGGGCCTGGTCACTGTAAAGGAGGGATGCACAGAGAAAACGTGCGTCATGAACAGAAATGATTGCTCAAGTCTGGGTCAAAGTGGGGCAGATATGGGATCTGTCCTCTGAAGTGTCTGGCTTTCTCTGTGGTCCAGGAGGCAGGTGAGCCACGAATAGGCAGCAACATGAGAAAGCCTTCAGATCCATCTCATGGGGCAGCTAGAGAAATGAGTTCCAAAAAGAAAGCCAAACAGGGACCAGAGGAAGGCTTGGCAGTCAGAAAGACCTGGCTACGTGTTTTAGTTCCAATACTTTCCTAGACAAATTCCTTTTATTTTTCTGGACTCCCCTTTCTTATAAGGACAATTATGTCTCTCACATAGGGTTACTGTGTATATATGAGGTAACTTAATGAAAGTGCTTATGACAAAGCATGGTAGGAGAAGAATGGCACCACAAAAATGTCCAGGCCCTAATCCCTGGGACCTGGGGATATGTAAAATTACATTGCAGGTGGGACTCTGTAGATTTGATTAAACTAAGGATCTTGAGAGGAGACATTCCTGGATAATTCGCATAGATCCAATGTAATCAAAAGGGTCCTTATTAGTAAAAGATGAAGGCAAGAAAGTTAGGGATCTGAAGATGCTACGCTGCTGGCTTTGAAGATGGAGGAAGGGACACAGCCAAGGTGTGCTGGCAGCCACTAAGAAGCCAGAAAAGCCAAGAAAAATGAATGCTCCCCTAGAGCCTCCAGAAGGAATACAGCCTTGCTGACACCTTGATTTTAGCCCAGCAAGACCCATATCAGATGTCTAACCTCCAAAACTGCAAGACAAAGAAATTCATGTTGTTTTAAGCCACTATTGTTGTTGTTGTTAGGTGCCCTCGAGTCATCTCCAACCCATAGCGACCCCATGCACAGCAGAATGAAACACCACCCGGTCCCACACTAGCTCTGTGATCCCTGCTATGCTTGAGGCCACTGCCGCAGCCACTGTGCCAATCCATCTCATTGAGAGCCTTTCCCTCCTTCGCTGACCCTCCCCTTACCAAGCTTGACATTCTTCTCCAGGGAATGGTCCCTTCTGACAACATGACCAAAGTAGGTGAGATGAAGTCTGGCCATTCTCACTTCCAAGGAGCATTCCGGCTGCACCTCCTCCAGGGCATATTCGTTAGCTTTTTCAGCAGTCCATGGTACTTTTAGCATTCTTCACCAGCACCACATCTCAAAAGCATCAATTCTTCTTCGGTCTTCCTTATTCATTGTCCAGCTCTCACATGCATATGAGGCAACTGAAAATATCATGGCTTGTGTCAGGTGCACCGTAGTCCTCATGGAGACATCTTTGCTCTTCAGCACTTGAAAGAGGTCCTTGGCAGTCAACTTGCCCAGTGCTATACATCGTCTGATATCCTGACTGCTCCTTCCATTGGCTTCGATTGTAGAACCAAGCAATGTGAAGTCTTTGACAACTTTAATCTTTTCTCCACTTATCGTAATGCTGCTTATAGGTCCAGTTGTGTGGATTTTTTTTTATATTGAGATGTAATCCATACTGAAGACTGTAATCTTCAATCTTCATCAGTAAGCACTTCAAGTCATCCTCCCCTTCAGCAAGCAAAGTTGTGTTGTCAGCGTATCGCAGGTTGTTAATGATTCTTCCTTCAATAATGATGTCAAGTTCTTCATATACTCCAGTTTCTCGGATTACTTGCTCAGCATACAGATTGAATAACTATGGTGAAAGGATACAACCCTGACACACTCCCTTCTTGATTTTAAACCATGCAGTGTTCCCTTGTACTGTTCAAACGACAGCCTCCTGGTCTATGTACAGGTTCCTCATGAGTACAATTGTTCTGGAATTCCCATTCTTCTCAACGTTATTCACAATTTGTTATGATCCACACAATCAAATACTTTTGTATAGTCAATAAAATCTTTCTGGTCAATAAACATCTTTCTGGTATTCATTGCTTTGAGCCAGTGTCCATCTGACAGCAGCTATGATATACCTTGTTCTACATCCTCTTCTGAATCCACCCTGCACCTCTGGAAGTTCCCGATATACTGCTGCAACCGTTTTTGAATTATCTTCAGTAAGGTTTTACTTGTGTGCAATATTAATGATATTGTTTGATAATTTTCACACTCTGTGGGATCACCCTTCTTTGGAATGGGTACAAATATGGATCTCTTCCAATCAGTTG
>NW_006921694.1:1165144-1168810 GCF_000298275.1 Orycteropus afer afer | reverse complement strand
ACTTTGTTTGGCTGGAAACCACAGGTGTGGGTTCAATTCCAGACCTGAAGGGCAGCTAGGGGCCATAGTCTCAGTGGTTCCATCAGGCTCTATCCTGGCCAATTCTTTGAGAAGTGGATGGCCTCCTCCTCCTTCCTAGTCTGTCTCAGTCTGTAAACTGCATTGAAACCTGTGCACAATGTGCAACCCTGCTGGTGTTTGAAACACCGGTGGCACAGCCTCAAGACTCACAACAACATGCATGCCATAACAGTCAGACAAACTGACAGACAAGTCTGTCTCCCTTAACTGTTCAAAACCTCTTTGCCCTCCCCTTACCTGAGTCCCTGGCTGCTGCTCTGCTCAGTTGTTCCCTCTGGTTTCATTTTCCCTCCTTTTCCTGCCTGGTGGGGGTGGGGTTGGTCCCTCCCCTTAACTGGAACCTTGGCTGCTGCTCTGCTCTGTTGTCCCCTCTGGCTTTGCTTTCCCTCATGAAATCAGTCAATCAGAAAAGGTGAAATACGGTATGAGACCCCTATTGTAAGCCATCAAGAAAAAGGTATCATGAAAACATGATGGTTACCATGGATGGGTGGGGAAGGGAAGGTGTCTTAGGCTGGATTCTCTAGAGAAGCAAAACCAGTGAAGCTTATAGAGAAAGAGAAAAAGAGAAACTTATCTATCAGAAATAGCTCACAAAGTTGTAAAGGCTGGCAAGTCCCAAGTTCATGGGTCAAACAGCAAGCTGGAGGTTTCTCCTGACTCACACAGCTGCAGGGACTGACAGACCCAAGATAGGCAGGCAATATAGCAGGTTGATGACTTCAGCAGATGACAGATCCAAGATCAGCAGGTAAAATGGTGGATTGTTTGCTCACAAGACTGCGAAGGCAACAATCCCAAGATCCAAGATCGAAAGGCAATATAGCAGGCCCCTGGTTCAGCTCCAGGAACCAGATTATGAGAAGCTAGATGCAGGATCCAGATCCAACAGAGAGCCCTTAAGCCACTGAGTTTATGGTAATTTGTTACAACAGCAATAGGAAACTAATAACAAGACCTAGATGTAGTGACTCTGGTGGCACAGTGCCTAAGGCATTTGACTGGTAACCAGAAGCCTGGTGGTTCAAACCCACCAGGCACTCCTCAGAAGGAAGACTGGGCAATCTATTCCAGTAGTGATACCACCTCGGAAATCCAAGGAGGGGTCGCTATGGGTTGGATCTGACTTGATGGCAGTGAGTTTGGTTTTTTTTTAGATGTAGTGGCTGCTGAAGTTATTAGTCCAGTATGAGAGCAGGTTGTGTTTGTGTGTGTGTTGAGAGTATTGGAGGACAGCAGCTGCGAGGCTGCTATTGCAAGGCCACCACATATTGAGCATTGCCTTTGGCATTTTATTGATGACAACAAGCACTCCTCACACTGGTTATTACATCCAAGTAAAGGCAGGCCAGGACCAGTTACGGAAAAGTCTACCCAAAGGTTACTTGTAAAGTGTAGACATGGTACTTTCTAACAAATTATAAGAAGACCCTATCTCAACAAAGGTTTGGTGACTATACATTAGAAAAATGACTAGTATATAAGAAAAAAACTCATTGCCATCAAGTCAATTCTGACTCAAACCAACCCTCATTGGGTTTCCAAGGCTGTAAATCTTTATAGAAGCAGACTGCCTCATCTTTATTCTACGGAGCAGCTGGTGAGTTTGAACCACCAACCTTTTGGTTAGCAGCCATATGCCTTAACCACTACACCACCAGAGCTCCTTTAGTATGTAAGAGTGCATTATAGTTAGAATACCAACTGCAGGTAACTAGATGAGTATTTTTAAAAATATTCTCTTCCCATTGGCATTTATAGTATTTACTCTACAGTTCTAATGTATTTCTGTATAAATGTTATTCTCACAGATGGTTCAAATAATTTAGCACATCTCTTTCAATGAAATCACAGGTTCTGATCTGAATTAATAAGTTCTTTATTCTTTATCAAATACCCAGTCCTTAGCTTACGTCTATCAGAGTCTTCTTTGTGCACTTTGATTTTCCTTTCTCCCAAACAAATGTGCTGGGTAGTGAGAATTATGGTAAAGTATTTGAAATAGGGTGGCTCATACTTCAGATGTTGACATTGACAGATATAATATTTTTCCTTACCTGGATCACATGGTCATCACTTGTTATTTCTATGGCTTCATGACAGTGGTCTAATGCTGTAAACACTGAATTACAGGCCCTGCAGGTTGAAGAAGACTGCTGTTAGTTTTGCTATAAAACTATTGGGCATTTCATCTATTAATTTGTCAAACAGTTCTCCAGATTCATAAAGCCATCAATTCTTTTGACATTAGTACATTTTGAGGAAAACAAAACAAAACTCTTCTCTTTCAAACTAAATGAATAAACAACAACATATATGATATTAAGAGAAGAATTGCAATTCAACAGAATCTTCATGTCTGCAAAGGAGAGGGCAAAAAGAACTGGGTGAAATATGGCTGTGTATTTTGTCAATTATAGGACCTGGGGCAAGTTTTCATTCTCTCTGGTCCTCAGTTTCCTCATCTGTAAACTAAGGATGAAAATGTGTATTTTGCAGGTTGTTACAAGGATCAGAACAGTTCCTGTAAGGCATTTCTCAAAATGATTGCTTGGGACAATATAAGAATTCAACACATGGTAGCTACTGTTATTTTTAAGATCACAGAGTAATATTTCTTTGTTCTCTAAGGCTTTCAAAGGCCTTTGTTCAAAAGAAAAATAAATCATAACCAATCTTTTCTCATGTGTATAGCTGAAATGTCAAACCCAGAACCATATTTAATAGTAGCAAAGTAACCCTCATGCATTGTCCAACTTGCTTGTTATGGACATACCATCAGAGGGATCAATCACTGGAGAAGGACATCATGTTTGGTGAAACAAAGGGTCAACAAGGGTGTGGGTAACCCACAGTAGGCACACCAATAGACTCAAATATGCTGTTGATTGTGAGGAAGACACAGGACCAGGCAATGCTTCCTTCTGTTGTACACAGGCGCTGAATCAACGACCACTAACAGCAATTATCTTCATGAAAAATGAAGGATTGTAGTCTACTGAAGGATAGCATTCCCATGTTTGCAGAGATGAGTATCAGGATGTGAGGGTAAGTAAAATAAGTAGATCATATGGTTATCTGATTCAAAATGGCTCAAACCAGCCCATTTCAGCTCACTAATGCTTAGGATATCAATCTTTACGTGTTCCATTTCACTTTTGACAACTTCCAATTTTCCTAGATTCATACTTTGTACATTCCATGTTCCTATTATTAATGGATGTTTGCAGCTGTTTCTCCTCAGTTTGAGTTGTGCCACGTCAGCAAATGGAGGTCTCAAGAGCTTTATTTTATCCATATCAGTAAAGTTGGTCCTACTCTGATAATGCACCCCTTTCCTAGTCGTATTTTGAAAGCTTTCTGACCTAAGGGGCTCATCACCCTGCACTGTATCAGACAATGTTTCCAGGCTATTCATGAAGTTGCACAGTAATATATCAGACAGTGTTTCTCTGCTATTCATAAGGTATTCCCTGGCCAATTCTCTTTTTTTATTTATTGTGATTTGTGTGAAGATTTACAGAGCAAATTCACTTTCTATACAGCAGTTCACATATACTTTGTCTCATGTCATTGACCACAGTT
>NW_006921694.1:1152820-1165044 GCF_000298275.1 Orycteropus afer afer | reverse complement strand
TGACTAGTATATAAGAAAAAAACTCATTGCCATCAAGTCAATTCTGACTCAAACCAACCCTCATTGGGTTTCCAAGGCTGTAAATCTTTATAGAAGCAGACTGCCTCATCTTTATTCTACGGAGCAGCTGGTGAGTTTGAACCACCAACCTTTTGGTTAGCAGCCATATGCCTTAACCACTACACCACCAGAGCTCCTTTAGTATGTAAGAGTGCATTATAGTTAGAATACCAACTGCAGGTAACTAGATGAGTATTTTTAAAAATATTCTCTTCCCATTGGCATTTATAGTATTTACTCTACAGTTCTAATGTATTTCTGTATAAATGTTATTCTCACAGATGGTTCAAATAATTTAGCACATCTCTTTCAATGAAATCACAGGTTCTGATCTGAATTAATAAGTTCTTTATTCTTTATCAAATACCCAGTCCTTAGCTTACGTCTATCAGAGTCTTCTTTGTGCACTTTGATTTTCCTTTCTCCCAAACAAATGTGCTGGGTAGTGAGAATTATGGTAAAGTATTTGAAATAGGGTGGCTCATACTTCAGATGTTGACATTGACAGATATAATATTTTTCCTTACCTGGATCACATGGTCATCACTTGTTATTTCTATGGCTTCATGACAGTGGTCTAATGCTGTAAACACTGAATTACAGGCCCTGCAGGTTGAAGAAGACTGCTGTTAGTTTTGCTATAAAACTATTGGGCATTTCATCTATTAATTTGTCAAACAGTTCTCCAGATTCATAAAGCCATCAATTCTTTTGACATTAGTACATTTTGAGGAAAACAAAACAAAACTCTTCTCTTTCAAACTAAATGAATAAACAACAACATATATGATATTAAGAGAAGAATTGCAATTCAACAGAATCTTCATGTCTGCAAAGGAGAGGGCAAAAAGAACTGGGTGAAATATGGCTGTGTATTTTGTCAATTATAGGACCTGGGGCAAGTTTTCATTCTCTCTGGTCCTCAGTTTCCTCATCTGTAAACTAAGGATGAAAATGTGTATTTTGCAGGTTGTTACAAGGATCAGAACAGTTCCTGTAAGGCATTTCTCAAAATGATTGCTTGGGACAATATAAGAATTCAACACATGGTAGCTACTGTTATTTTTAAGATCACAGAGTAATATTTCTTTGTTCTCTAAGGCTTTCAAAGGCCTTTGTTCAAAAGAAAAATAAATCATAACCAATCTTTTCTCATGTGTATAGCTGAAATGTCAAACCCAGAACCATATTTAATAGTAGCAAAGTAACCCTCATGCATTGTCCAACTTGCTTGTTATGGACATACCATCAGAGGGATCAATCACTGGAGAAGGACATCATGTTTGGTGAAACAAAGGGTCAACAAGGGTGTGGGTAACCCACAGTAGGCACACCAATAGACTCAAATATGCTGTTGATTGTGAGGAAGACACAGGACCAGGCAATGCTTCCTTCTGTTGTACACAGGAGCTGAATCAACGACCACTAACAATTATCTTCATGAAAAATGAAGGATTGTAGTCTACTGAAGGATAGCATTCCCATGTTTGCAGAGATGAATATATCAGGATGTGAGGGTAAGTAAAATAATTAATCATGATATGGGTAAGCAGAGCAGAGGAAAACATAAACCAAACTAGACTGTAATTCCTGATGCTTGTCATCTATATTCTTATTTAAATTATTCCAGTCTATCTAATTTGAAATGTGTACTGTCCCATTATCGGTGCTACATTTGCAAATTCAATTTTTTAAAATAAGGAAAAAAAAGAATAAAAGAAGACTTTAAAACTGCTACCAAAGTGGTTATGGCACTGCCTCTCATGATGAGGGATGAGGCAAGCAAGAACAAGTCTTATCAATAGTATTTTCTAGGCATTTGGGCCCAGAGCCCAACTCAGCACTGCCAGAAAGTGTTCATGTACTCCAGAATTTAGACTTGTTTCTGGAGAGACATTTAAAGTTTATGTAGAGAAACATATTCTATATGGGCCAATTCGTTAACTTTGAGAGCTGGATAATTAAGCCATATTAGCACATTTTATCAAATAATGTTCTCTCTACCCAGGTGTTTCCTCAAAGAAACTATATGTTTCAACTAAGTGTGTAAACAGGTACCTCAGAGTATTATTGAAGGGAGAGGAGAGTGGACAATTTAACAGCTGCTTAAGAGAAGATCTTAGGAGCTCTGGTGGCATAGTGCCTAAGGCATTTGACTGCTAACCAGAAAGCTGGCAGTTCAAACCCACCAGCCACTTCTCGCAACGAAGGCTGAGCAATCTACTTCCGTAGTGATAATACCTCAGAAACCAAAGGAGGGGTTGCTATGAGTTGGATCCGACTCCATGGAAGTAAGTTTTGTTTTGGTAAGACAAGATCTTACATCCATCTTATAAAATTTATCTATTAAACATTTATTCTGTGATTATTGGTAAAGCATAAAATCTTTCAATAAATACAATTTCCAGTGAGACTAAGCAAATTCTTCTTAACAGTTGAGATGAAAGAATATTGGTAGGACCAGCAATTTATTTCCCCCCAGTGGCAAACACAACTGGCCCACAATGTTTTTCTGGTCTTTAAACCATTTTTGGTCGATGGTTCTATTCAAATAAACCTGCAGCAAAATGAGGTAATCAATTTGAGTTATGTTCCTAGAGTTTGGGAACTTAATTGCTTATATTAATTATTAATACTCATACAGGAGAACCTTAGATTTATTAACTTTTTCTTCTTATAACTCTTGTGTCTCAAGTGTCTTTATTTTTGTGTCCCCCACATTCAGGAGTTGAACAATTGGAAAAAAGAAGCATAAGGGAAAGGTAACCTAGGTGCAGAAACTTAGGAAGTATGGGCACTCTGACCATCTCCCCTTTACTTTCTAAGAGCCCTTGAAGGCCCAGAGGGGTAAGGTAAATATTAAAGGAGGTCCAGGCATAAAGTCTACAAATACCATGGCACCAGACTTGGAAGCAGGATTTCTAGATTCTACTAGCTGTGAGCTTGTCAAGAGCCTCTCTGGCTCTCAGTGTTTTCTTCTGTCAATTGTAGCTAGGGCAGTTGGGTTATGTAATCTGCCATGTCCCTCCCAAAAGTATTCCAGGACCTATCAAAACAACATACACATACACAGAAGCTATCTGGAACAAGGGTAGGACTGGATAAGGTGGCAGCTTGTAGGGAGAAGATTCTTAACAGAAGGCACAACCCAGCAGCAGTCTGGGAGTAAGAAGGGAGAGCAGAGTGGACAAGGCATGGACTTGCTACTCATCTGCACTTGTCCCTGGGCAGCAGCACAACAGGGAGCCAGCTATTCTAAGCTTTCGTGGTTCAGTTTCTAGTCCCATAACACAGGGCAGTCATATAGAGCCCACCTGAGAATAAAGTGCTCCATGGAACACAGAGTTGTTCCTATCAGAAGCCTTTACTATCTAAAATTGAGGACTGTTACTATCTTAAGATTGTTGTTATGTGCCATCGAGTCGGACCTGACTCATAATGACCCCTCCTTGGGTTTCCGAGGAGGTATCACTACGGAAGTAGATTGCCCAACCTTCCTTCTGAGGAGTGGCTGTGGGTTTGAACCACCAGCCTTCTGGTTAGCAGTCAAGTGCCTTAGGCACTATGCTACCAGGAGTAAAATAAACATGATGATTTGAGGACAACTCCTAGATGATGGATATTAAGTTGACAGATGACTGAAACAACTGCTGGCCCTGCATTCGTATAACCTGATCATCTTAAACTCTCAATACATGTAGCTAAATCCACATATATTTCTGGATAATATAGTTTTCATGATAAATAGGCATAAGGACATTAGAAGACATAAATGGTCACTATTTAGCCTAGAGTACCCTAGACACTTCTCATTTCATGAATTCTTCCGTTCAATAAAATAATTCATTTGATGCACACAGAAAAGCAATGTAATTCTCATATATTTAAAAATTAGTCTACAGAATTGCATTTTAAAAGTAGATAACATCTTTTGATCACATGATCTTTTTGTTTGTTAAGTAAATTTGGCCACCATACATGAAGACCTGGACAAAAGTGTCCACCTTCAACATTCAACATCTTCCTGCAGTACAGATTGTCCTTGCAGAGTGCTAGTGCTGTTACATATTTAGCTGTAGCTGGGGGTGGAACTGTAGGGAAAAAAGTATTACATAATTAGACTATAATTATTCTGGTATTGTATAATAAAGAGCCTCATTTTCCTAGTCTGCAACAAATGACAGCATTGCTTGCCTGCTTCTGGGGTGCAGGTAGGTGCTCAAGGTGTCCTTGAATGCCTTAGAAAGCTAGGGGAGGTCAGGGTATGGGTGACTGGTCCCTCTTCTGCTGGGCCCCAGTATAGTATACCTGGGGAGATCCAGGACATGCACTCCATCACCCCACAAAAAGAAAGAGATAACTTGGATAAGATTCAGGCAGAACCAGCCAAAAAGCAACAGAGGAAACCAACCACAGGACTTCTGTGGAGAACTTGTGTTTTCCTTTTCCCTGCTGCAGTGACTGCTCTTATACTGGATTCTTGTGTTGGGAAGGGAGGCTCTTTACCAGCAAGCTTAAGCTGGTGTAGAAGGTAAGGTGACCAGACACCAGGCACCTTTCCTGTCTGGGGCTACTGCCTTCCTGGGTCAAGTCCATTCACCAACTTCACATCAGTTTGTATTAAGAACTTGAGCCTTTTTATTATGACCTCTGTAATGAGTCCAGCTCCCTCAATGAGGTCCAGTGAGTGGAGGGTGAGGTTATAATCAGTTATCGTTGAGTCAATTCCAGCTCGTGGTGAGCCCACGTGTGTCAGAGCAGAACCACTCCATGGGGTTTTCAGTAAGTGCTTCACAAGTGCATCACCAGGTCTTTCTTCCAAAGCACCTCTAGATAGATCTGAACCTCCAACCTCTCAATTAATAGTCAAGCACCTTAACTGTTGGCACCACTCAAAGACTTGAAGTTATAGCATTTTTATAATGTTAGGTATTCAGAAATCTGCAAAGTTCTCAACCTGATGAGATCTTGACAATTTTCAGCCCCCTGGTTCTAAGCAGATTTCATCAGAGCAATAATCTAAAACTCTTTCTCTAAATCCTCGTGAGGGGTATATTTATTTAAAATCGCCAGACCTGCCTTTCTCTCTGCTCATCATGGATAAAACCACCCAAAGCCAAACCCACTGCCATCAAGTTTGTTCCAACTTACAGTGACCTTACAGGACAGAGTAGAACTATCCCATAGGGTTTCCAAGGCTGTGTTCTTTAAAGAACCAACCTGCTTCATCTTTCTCCCATGGAGCTGGTGGGTTCTAACTGCCAACCTTCTGGTTAGCAGCTGAATGCCTTAACCACTACACTACCAGAGTTCCTTCATCATGGATAAGGTGCCACGAACATCCATGAGAAGAGCTCTGTTTGTGTAGTGGTTAAGGCATTTGGCTGTTAACCAAGAGGTTGTTGGTTCAAACTCACCAGCTGCTTTGTGGAAGAAAGATGGGGCAGTCTGCTTCTGTAAAGGTTTATAGCCTTGGAAATCCAATGGGGGTCACTATGAGTCAGAATCAACTTGACGGCAGTGAGTTTGATTTTTCTTTTTTTATGGTTTTGAATGTTCCTAAGAAAGCCTTAGGGTAGCCCATCAAAGCCTGGTGGGTACTGAAGAATCTGTTTAGGCCACTTCATGGAATCTAAAACATGTTGTCACATTTAATGCTGCCTAAGAAAAGAGAAGGACTTATTTAAGATAAAATGAGACAACTGCCTATCAAAGTAATAAGGTACATTTTATTAATTTTTACTGTAGATAACACACAACTAAAGAATTGAACCAAAATGAAATCCTTCTTTTTCTATTTATTGTGAAAATATATCAAATAAAAGTGCTAAATCTTTTGACCCTCAACTAAAAACAGTTGAGACATCAAAGAATAAAAACAATTAATGTACATGATTAAAGAGCATAAATTACTGAAGTAAAGGCAACATGGTTTTCTAGAAAAAGTCTATGAAATTCTCTGAAGATAGTAAATATCCAGATAAAAAGAAACCAAGGAAGTATAACTGACTTATACATTCACAACATCTTTGGCAATATTCCTCACCCAACACTCAAAATACTTGAATTCCCAGTTTTGAGGTTCCTTTTTATGGCTCATCCACCTAAGAAAGTGTGTGTTTATCCTCATGCTTTTTTTTTCCATAAAGCTCTCTACCTACCAAAAGTGACCTCCTTGTCTAGGTTGACTCCCAGGAGAGCCTGCCTCTGTAGATTCATGCTAATCTACTGCTCCCAAAGGACAGAAGATGGTGGAAAGAAGACTAAAGTTTTAAAAGGTTTTTATTTTCTGTGAGTGCAAAATAATTAGTCAAGATAAGAGTTACATTCATTACGCTATCAGCTTATTCTGTATTGAGTCAGAAACACTCATGGACTCTTGGGGAAGCAGCTGTAAGGGCACCTTCTTGACATCCTACAACCTGCAAGCAGCCTAGCCCTCCCTTTACCCTGATCTCCAGCTGGAGAAGAGCAGATTAAAGAAATGAGGGTTCTAGGAACGTGCTGGAGTGGGGGTATAGGGGAGCCTGAGCAAAGCCAGGCATGAGCAAGGACCCTGATATTCCAACGTGTTCCAGAAACAGAGCACCCACAGCCCAGAACTGAGCTGCACCAGACACTAAGAGAATCTCATCCCAGAAGTGAGCACCTGAGGGAAGCCTGCTTTAAAAGGACCATTTATTTGTAGAGACACATAATCAGCCTCTTGAAGACACTTCATGCATATTCAAGTCATGAACACACTTTGTAAAATTGCTACTGTGGTAACATCATAATTATTATGGTTAGCATAATATATCTACCCATTGGTTTGTCCCTATTTGCAATAATCAAGTAGGAGTTTATAAATATTGAAAGTAATAAGTAAAAAAGTAATCCTTAAAGGCTAGATCTTAATCTGGATCTAATTGTGCAAAAATTAAACAGTACTCTTCTTAAGATATGATTTTAAAACTGCTGCAAATAGCGGGAAATATCATCAAAAGAAGAAATGCTTCCAATTTATTTAATACTATCAAGCACTCCCACTATATTAGCCTGCCATTAGCTGTTTAATGACTTCACAATTCCTGGTATTCAGCTAGAACTGTGAACACCAGGCTGACAACAGGCAAGCTTTTCGAAAGAACTGTTAACCTTGTGGTAACAAATTTCTACATACCGTAATTTGAACTGTGAGCGAACTTCCCCATGTTCTATTTGAATCAGTTCATTATAGCAAGCAATTATGCTGCTATTCTCCATGTATCTCTGAAAAGAAAGACAATACATAAGACATATACAATTATTTCTTAAAGAGTCAAGTAGAGAAACTTAACAGTTGCTCCTACCCCCGGGTAATCCTATTACATAAGACAACTAGTGGGCAAGATGAGATGGAATAAAGCAGTCATCAAGGTGTTCAAAATGCTTGTTCAAGTATATGAGAAACAACAGAGCAGGTAATGTTAGTCCTTTTATAACAAGGGAGCTCTGGTGGTGTAGTGCCTAAGGCATTTGACTGCTAACCAGAAGGCTGGCGGTTCAAACCCACCAGCCACTCCTTGGAAGGAAGATGGGGCAATCTACGTCCATAGTGATACTGCCTCAGAAACCCAAGGAAGGGTTGCTATGAGTTGGATCCAACTCCACAGCAGTGAGTTTGGTTTGGTTTTATAACAAAGGTGTGAGAAACTTCATTAGGAACACACAGGAAAGGAAACACACAAGGGCACAGTTTGCTTCTCAACCTTGTTAATTACTAAAACATTTCTGTTGTAATGACAGCATCCTAAAACCTGACACTGGACATACTGTCTGCATTACACTATGAAACGACCTCCTCCAGGGAACAACACATTCTCTCCTTCCTCCTTCATGTCAGAGTGCCTAGCGCAGAGTTCTGCATGTGACAGGCACTTGAGTTAATGGACAGATGAGCAAATAATAAAGCTGAAGAAAGTGAAGTACACATTGGCATTCAGCAAAGAGCCAGTAAAGACCCACTGGATACTGGGCATGAGCTGCTCAAGCCCAAGGCTTGCAGAAGACTAGAGCTTTTCTTACTTAACAATCCAACAGTGATTCTTTAAACGTGTCTTACATCTACTACACTATTCAGTGTAGAATAGACATAAAAATTGAGCACTTTTTGTACATGACCATGTCAATCCTTAATGAAATGAAGAAATCCGAAAAGTAAAAAGGAATAAGGAAATAGATCTAAGGACAGCTCTACTTAGGAACAGGGAAAAACGTCTGCCACTTCAACCTATTACACACACACAAACAACATGTGAAATTTTCTAAGCATATGGCTGGTGAATTATCTAGTAGAAAGATAAGTAAACAGAATTCCAAAGTATTCCAAACAACTCCATCACACTCTTTCACCTCTCAGCTAGCTAGCAGGCAAAGGGAGAGAGTACTAGGTCTGTTGAAGGATCTACTTCTCAGATTTCTTTAAACCATGTTGGACAGAGAAAGAATCAATCCCTTTCCATTCCTCCATCTCCACCCCCTGCTTCCACAGTTTCCCACACATGTGGGGTGGATGGCTTCTCTAAAATGGGTAGCTTCAAAGCCCCTTGACTTTCCCTCTGCCTCTGGTACCTGACGATTCAAGGTAGAAAAATAAGAGGAGTTCTAACAAAATGCGTAAGGGACATCCAGTTGGCATCAAGTTGATTTAGACTCCTGGCAACACCATGTGTGTCAGAGTAGATCTATGCTCTCTGAAGGGGTTTCAATGGCTGATTTTTTAGAAGTAGGTCTCCAGGTCTTTCTTCTGAAGCACCTGTGAGTGGACTTGAACTTCCAACTTTGGGTTAGCAGCTGAGGACATTTAACCATTTGTACCACCCAGGAAGTCCTGTAAGAGACATACTCATAGCAACCCCTCCTTGGGTTTCCGAGGTGGTATCACTACAGGAGTAGATTGCCCAACCTTCCTTCCGAGGAGTGGCTGGTGGGTTTGAACTGCCAGCCTTCTGGTTAGTAGTCAAATGCTTTAGGCACTATTCCACCAGAGCTCCTTTTTATTTGATCATGGAAGCCTTTTTCATGGAGCACCTTTTAAGAGTTTTTGGAACACTTGTGCTCCATGGAGCAGTTTGGGAAGTACTATTTTGGTAGACCCAATATGGAGTTTAGAGTGAAACAAACATTTGCATCTCGACTTTATCCTGAGTCTGGCAAACTATTTAGTCATTTTGAGCTTGTTTCCTCTGCAAAATGGAGAAAACATGAAATATGTGTATGAGGATTAAGTAAATCACTGAGAAGCGAGCCTGATGAATAATAAATCTCAGCTCCCACTTGTTACTCCACAGTAAGCCTCACAAGGGCGCAGAACTGTCTGTCTTTCCTTTGTATCCCTGACATGTCCAGCACATTGTTCTACACACACAAGGTGCTACACACAAAAAGTGTGCCACTGATACTCACTGGATTGAATAAGATCATCTCAAACAGGAAAAAGAGGTACACCCAGGTTGAGATGAAAACAGTTACAAACACCCCGTATTAAGATGCTGGCAACAAGGCTCCAAGCAAGAACGTCAGTGCAGTCAGCCACTTTTGTGCAGGTACAAAGGGCTTGGGTGGGGTTAGGGTGGTGGTGGGGACCTTGTGGAATATCTGATGCACCTCTTGTTCCCAGATAGCCAGTCAGGGACTACAGACTGAAGCACTGGCCAATTAGCTAGCAACACTGGGCTCTTTCAGCAAAAGATTTAATGCATTCAAAACAAATGTGAAGAATAGCTGACACATTGGAAGAATGCTTGGGTAGAGAGTTGCCAAAACAGGGCTTTGCCCAAAAAAAGGAGACCAACTACCTGGAGATGAGCCTCAGCATCTCTTGCACCACAGAAACTCCAGAGGGGAAGCCTCTGAAGGCACAAGGAGCTTCCCTCAGGAGGAGCCCGAACTCCTTCAGGTGTACTGACCTAGTAGATAACAGCTTCGATTGCACCCAGCTTTGCAAATACCAGGCAGTCCCTGAGAGGTGATGTTTTCCATGCTCTCAGCAACATACTAGGACAGAGATAAAGTAAACCTTCCAGAACAGTGCCAACAGGTTACAAAATATGTGAAAAGGAAAACAATGAAACTTTCCCTCCTCAATTTCTGTAATAGCATTTGCTCCCAGACAGCACTATTGTTGTTCCACAGCTTACCCTCCCGACAAGGCCCTATCCCTCTAGAATAGACCTATCTCTATATCCACTGTAGGCAGAATCACTGAACAAAAAGCAGGAATCTAAAAGGACACTAATAACACCTACACAGGTCTTAGTTGACATAATGCACAGGGTGTCACTGACATCTCCAGTCAGTCCCCAGGTAATGAGGAAAATCTACTTCCGTAGTGATTCCACCTTGGAAACCCAAGGAGGGGTTGCTATGAGTAGGATCTGACTTGATGGCAGTGAGTTTCGATTTTTTTTTTTTTTGGTTTTTGGTTTTACACTGTGAGATCCCAACTCAGCCTTGAAGGACAACTTTGGGTAACAGCAGACCTATGAAACCTGTGACTAATTTTAGCATATTTTCTCAGAAGATGAATAACTAAAGAAAATAAATAAAGTCTCAGCCACACAGCCTGTTTGCCCACTTTTCTTCTGTGAATTCCAAAAATCAAAAGTATTCTCTTACGCATTCTTGAGAGAAAGCAGCACGTAAGAACAGCTTTCAGAACCAAATACCAACCTTTAAAAGATGACAGAAACAAAAGGAAAGGGTCAGGCAAGGGAGGACTATTTGCTAATTAGCAACATTCCTTTCTATTGCACGTTGTGAAGCACTGCTGTTTTTCCTAGAACTTGCTACTTCCACACTAAAGCACATCAAAGCACAAAACAACTGCATCACAAATGCTTCTCTGTGTGTACAACAAAGAAGGTTTTTTTTTTTTTTAAAAAAAAAAAAAAAACCTGAGGGCAGCAAAACAGCATGGCTTAAAGCGCTCAAAGGGATGTACAATTCACAAGGTACAGGCAGTGCCCTATGTGTGAAGGTCTTTTTTGAAACAACCCATCACATCATCTACTTGAGACTCAGATTACACCTATCAAAAGACTTCTATCAAAAGACTCTGTGATCCTGGATAAGTTTAGAAATCTTGTTTTGTTGAGAAATCTACTTCGAGTAATCCATCTTCATCTTCAAGTTGAATATAAGTGCTATTCGTGTAGCTGTCAGTGAAAAAATTTCTCTTGGTTGATGTTTATGGTTTAAACCAGGAGCTTACAGGATGCTTTAGGTGCATTTACTTGAGTATAAAATATCTACAAAGGTTGCAGAAAGCAACTATGTTTCAAAGGGAAATCTTTTGAATAAGAATTATACCTGCTATTATAAAGGCAACCAAGCACATACAGTGTGTCCTTTTTCCTTAATTTTTCTATAGTGATTTGTTTTTCTTTTACTATCACAGAATATAAGACCCATGACTACTGAGTCAATTCTGACTCATGGTGACTCCCTGTTCTTGGCTGTAATCTTCTGGAAGCAGAATGTCAGGCCTTTCTTCTGTGGCATTGCTGGGTAGGCTTCAATCACCAACCTCAGTCAAGCACAAACCATTTGTGCCACCCCAAAACTTCCATTACAAAATACACTTCTTAAAACATTCATGTTTTCACTGTCTTTTTCCACTTCTTCCTTCTTTCTAAAATCTACTCCCTCATCTTCTTTCCATCTGCATACACACAGACTTGCCTCCAACCAAACTTTCAACCATCACATTGCTGTCCCTATGGTAGAAGTTATATCCAGGCCCCGGTGAACATGACATCCTGAATGCTGGTTTTGTGAACTTATTTATCAATAATCAAACTCTCCCTCTCTCGCTCTCTTTCTCTCTCTCACACACACAATCTAGTTGTGTTGCTATAAATGAAATTACTTTAGCACTATAGAACTTTGACCTGATATAATAAGATATGTTTTTACATTATTATATATCTGTAGGTAAGATATATAAAGTTAAAAGAGAAAAAGGAAAAAAAAGTTTGATTAGTATTTGCTTGTCACTATCCCATTGTTGTTGTTATGTGTCATCTAGTCGGCCCCGACTCATAGGGACCCCTCCTTGGGTTTCTGAGGCAGTATCACTACAGAAGTAGGATTGCCCAACCTTCCTTCTGAGGAGTGGCTGATGGGTTTGAACCACCAGCCTT
>NW_006921694.1:1145633-1152050 GCF_000298275.1 Orycteropus afer afer | reverse complement strand
GGCTAGTGGGTTTGAACTGCCAACCTTCTAGCTAGCAGTCAAATGCTTTAGGCACCGTACCACCTAAGACCTAGCTGGGTCCAGCTCTCAACATGAGGAAGACAAACTACATTAGAGGCTGCATGGCCTCACACTAATGGGGAAGGGGTGTCATCAGGAATGCCATGTTAGAAGGAAAGGAGAGAAAACAAAGGACTTATTGCCCCTCATTTCACAGGAAAGTTTCCTATCACAAAGACATGATGTAGCTTGGCTGTTACAGTTATAAGAGAAATAGTGTCCCTGAGACAGCTAGCAAGTAACATGGGGTACACTCCTGGAAAAAGACAAGAAACATGTATAAAAGTGCTTGGATGGAGGAACAGAGAGAATCTAGGAAGAGAAATTTCAGTGCTTATTTGAGGTATTACCTATAGCTGATTTCTGCCCTTCAGGGAAAAACTGTCCTTACTGTTCTGTTTTTTTCCTCAGGAACTCAAGGCTCTACCCTTCTCTGAATATAAATCAGGAGGGGCACAAAGGGGTTCCAAAGGCATTAATAACTATTCCATCAACTTAGTGGCACAAGACGCCAACCTTCATTTTAGTTTTACTTTTTGTTGTTGTTAGGTGCCATCGAGTCAGTTCCGACTCACAGTGACCCTATGTACAACAGAACAAAACAATGCCTATTACTCTTTATAAGTATGAAATATTTTATTTAAAAAAAAAAAAACAGGGGAAAATCAATAAACAGTAAGCCACAGTAACCTTTACTTGGCAGGGACTTAGTAAATATTATTGCTATAAGAATAGGGAAAATAGGAAAAAACAATATTTACTTGGTAAATATGTTTGCTATATGAATGGGAAAAAATGAAGTGTTTCATTCTGTGGCCTGTGGAATAAGTCAAGCTTGGGGTAGGGGCAAAGGCTGTGTGGCCTAGTTCACTTCTGGTCTCCATGTCCAGGACTCTTAAGACCTTGTTAAGGTCTCAGAATCCCCTTAAGATTAAATATAACTAAGAGGACTGAGGCAGACTGATTTCACACCTAGGGTTCCCCCACTCACTCCCCTAGCGATCCTGTCTCCCACCACTATGGATAAGTGGTAAGCAAATTTTGATACTTGCAAAGATTCCAGTTGTAGCTTGTACAAACAATTTTCTTTTTCCTGCTGGTTCTTATATTTGAAGTGCTGGCCATGTCAAACAATAAACCTAGCAAAGCCAGTTCCTTATCTTACCGTCTAATTGAATCTACAGTTCACAATCCCTCTTCTTTGCTTTCCAGCATTGGAATAATTCTTCTGTCCTGCTTCTAGCCACCAAACAGTCTCAACATAAACTGTGCAATCCTTTTCCTGGATTTAGTGCCTCTTTGTTCTCATGCTACCTTTCACTTCTTCTTTAGTCAAAACCAAGCATTTTTCCATTTCTTCAAAGAAAAGATAAACTAGAACAATGTTCTTTCCAGTCCTCCTCCTCTCCAGATTTTCTATTTATGTCTAGTGTATAATGGGCAACCTTTTATCCTGTGCTGTGCTAACAGTAATTTAACATGATAATGAGAAAAAGCTAACTATTTCCATAAACTTGGGAAACAAACAAAACTCCAAATTTGGGGTTGGCATAGTAGGGCCGAAGAAATAGCCTCACTTTGCCAGCACAAACACTAGATAATATCAGACCCATGTTTCAGATGAGCAGTGCTACTTCCGCCTAGGGGTGGGAGGGGGGGCTTACGCTTGTGAAACCACCGCAAGGATCACCGTGTGTTCAGAGGGATTTGTGGCCCGGATCGACCTGCAATGAGAAGGCTATGTGTCAAACAAGGTGATCTGGGCTTTGTTTCACTGAACAAATGTAGAACATCTTCATTTTGAAAATGGCACAAAATCAAGTTTTTCTCTAAGTGAAAAAAATCTGAAAACACATGGAAGACAACAAAGAAAGATGCTCTTGTGGGTTAGGACATTCTCTGTTTTATTATATTAAAAAAATATATTAACTGCTGGGCAGTTATCCAACAGGTCAGAAGTGCCAATTTTCCACTTCAAAAATTGGCAAATTCCACTTAAATTCCATGTTTCTGATTGAAATTCCACTCTGTAAAAAATTGGCAGGCCTACAATCCTCTAGTTATCGGTTTATGCTTGGGGAGCTAATTGGGCTGGATTGTTTTCCTTTTCAAAGAGTAGAGAGTTCAGAAAGCCGACCTTAAAATAAAGATTAAAGCCCTTGTGGGCAGCTGGATATACAAATGTGAGTTAAAGCCTATTAAAGAAGGTACAGCAAAAGTTGCCCACATCTTCTGTTGTACCGTTGTTTGTACTCAAATACTTTGAAATAACTGGGTCATCAGCTGAGGCTAAGAAAAGCTGTAAAATGGTTCCTGCCACTCATTGTGTTTGTTGAACTGTAACAAACGTGTATGTAGTTAGTTTAGTCCTTAGGAATATAACAGGATCAAAACATATAAGGCTGTTGAGCTTTGAAATCCCTGAGTGTTCTCTGTACTGCAGCTTGGATTCTGGATTATTCTGGTCAGGATGCCGTGAATTGGATGAACTTTTAATAAAGGACAACCTACTTGAGTCTTAGAACAAAAAGAATGCTTGCTTTGACCTATTGCTGTGGTTCTGGGCTCTGCATATTATGAGAGCCTTCAGAAAGGAACCAACATCTCCAAGAACTGAAGGAAGGCTCAAGACTACTCCTGAGTAATCTGTCAATCAAAATGTGTTTGTTTTTCTTACTTATTATTGGCACGTCCTCTCCTCTATATTTTAAAGTGTTTGCAGTACATGGCTCCCAGGGTCAGCCAGCTCACATTGCTTTATCCTCTATGGCTGATTCCAAATCTTCCTAACCTGTTTCAAAAAGGTACCTTCCCCAGGTCCTATTCCTTGAGACCTCACTCTATGAGGGCAGAAAACTCCAAACCAAACTCACTGCCACTGAGTTGATTCTGACTCATAGCCACCCCTTTGGGTTTCCAAGGCAGTAAATCTTTACAGAAATAGATTGCCCAGTCTGCCTTCCATGGAGTGGCTGGTGGGTTTGAACAGCTAACCTTCTGGGTAACAGTCAAATGCCTTAGGCCCTATACCACCAGAGCTCCTTATGAGGGCAGAAGGCTAGAGAAATTGATCAGCTGTTGTATTCCTGGAGAGTGACGCTCCCCCTCATAAATAAATTTGAGCAAGCTTCTTTGGAGAGAATGCCTTAACTCACTAAGAGGCAGGGTGGGTAAGTCAATATCCCTCCAGTACATAAACGACTCATCATCCAGCCACCTTACAGAATAGGTCCTGTTAGGGTGAATCTACACTAATTTTATACTTAGGAGCCTACTGGATACTTAGCAGATATATAAAGTAAGCACCTAAGGAAGAGAATGCACAGTGTTTCAGGGGCACGCTTTAGTCTCCAGGAAAACACTAGATACTCTTCACCTTCAATGGGCCAATACCACCAATAAAGTGTCAAGGGTAAGCTGCTGGGCTACATTGTAAGGGGTGGGCCTTGGAACAGAAGCAAAGACACATATGGGCCAGAGCACACATTTTTTTTTTTGGCCTCTTGGGATTGGCTTACCTCTTTCAGGTTGTTTCCTGCTGCTTACTTCTTTCTTTCATCCCTCCAAATGAAGTGATCTGGTAAGAGGGACTTACACTTTTTCTTGATTGGGAGGACTAAGGAAGAACTGGGAGGGAGGGAGGATGGGGGTCCAAGGAAGCAAAGGGCAGCCCGTTAAGTTAAGAGCCAGTCTAGTTCAAAACTCAGGGATCCAGGGCCATATATGGCATAAAGTACGTACCTCTGCCAGGAATGTGTCCCCTGCACATCTTCCTAGGGAATTTGTGCTGGCAGTGAAGCATTCGGGAATCTGGCTACTTTCAACATAATAATGGCCAGCAAACACTCTACCAGGTATGCACACCTGGCTTCTGAATACACAAATACCCACTGTTTATCTGTGCAGCTAAGACAGGGAGCATAGTGTCTAAAGCACTTGACTGCTAACCAGAAGACTGGCGGTTCAAATCCACCAGCCACTCCTCGGAAGGAAGATGGCGCAATCTACTTCCATAGTGATACTGCCTCAGAAACCCAAGGAGGGGTCGCTATAAGTCGGGTCCGACTCGACGGCACATAACAACAACAACAAGAAGACAGGGGTACATTTGTTAGGAAACAGGGCTACATCTCTTTATACTTAAGGAAGAATGTAAAACTTAGCTTCTAAACTGGCTTTGTCTGAATTTGAAGATTCCTTATTATTATTTTTTTAATAGCTAAAACATCTTAAATCATTCTATGTGTGCCTGAAGGACTATACTATTTCTACCATAAATCTCATATGAAAAGTAAATTAAGAACAAGAAAAAACATATACTTTGTATAAATGACCCACTTTTACCCCAAAAAAGCATTTTAAAAGATTTATTAATACTAAAAATGCCATCCAAATATTTTATGATCAAATATACACATTATTAAATAGGCAGATATTATGTGCAAAATAATTAGCTTATGTGAGACCAGTAAGACATTTTAAAATAGATGCCTTAAGAAAAATTCTTCTTTGGGAAACTTTGAAGACCATCAAAGAATAGCAAAAGCAATAACCATGAGGAAAAACTTGTCTTAATCCACTAATGTCTTGTCAGGTTACCAATGGTTCCAAGAAGCCATTTCCTCATATGCTGTTTCACTAATGAATATTCAAGACATTTCACTAATGGAATATTCAAGAAAATTCCAGTTCCATAGGTAGTTGGAGTCTGTCCTGGTCTAGCATTTAATCAGTGACCTTTTTCTCCCTTCAAAGCATTCCACTTCTGCTAAATGGATCAGTTCACCAGAGCTAACTCTCAGGACTGCATTTATTTATGATCAGGCATGCTTTTTCCTCCCCGGAGCTCTAGTATTTCTATAAACAAGCAGGGGGCTTGGATCTCTGGAAGATTTCCTGCTGCTGCAAAGAGGCTGCCTTTGCTCCATTACTGGAAAGCCTGCTGTAGGATCTAATCATCTGTGTCAGGGAGGGAAAAATTTATATTTCACACATCGCTGATGCTCATTTTGCAGCAAAATAATGATTAAAATATCTGGTTTAAATCCAAACCATATCTATGTGATAAGATCTGTGTGAATTTTAATGTTGTTCTTGAAATATGAGCAACACTGGGGGGGGGGCACCCTGAAGTTTTTGTGGATCCGCGCTCACACCTCCAAATTCAGTGCAACTCAAATGTGAAAAAGTAGAAAAGGCAAAAGAAATCTGTAAGAGGAGCTATAGTTTTCATCCCTGAAATCTATATATACTACTTAGAAATGTCAACAGCTATTTTAGAAGTACTTGAGATAGGACTAAACACACCTATGAATGAAGTTCCTTTTCAGTTATTAAATGGACATTTACTAAGCACATTAAATCTAGGCAGGTACCTGCATACAGCTTCTGCATCAAAATTTCGAGTTTGTCTGTGATCGATTACAATAATTTCATGGTGCTTATCTAAAAAGCATTCGAGGGCAGACTCTGGAGTCCGAGATATATTGCATCTGTAGCCAGCTCTGTCACAGGCCCACCAGAACCCATCACTCTGGCTATCTTCCTTTGCAAAGATCAGCAAAACCTGAAACACACAGAAAAGATCATGCTGTCAGAAATCATCATCTTAGAGACTGGATTAGAGAAAGGCCTATGGTCTGCTGGTTAAAAATGTAGCCTCTGGAGTGTGGCTGCTGAATTCAAATCCTAGCTCCTCCACTGGGTAACAGTGGGTCTTTGAAGAGGTAATTTCTTTGGTCGACAAAGATCTAGAAATATCTTAACTGTAAGACAAGGATATGAATAGTGCCATGTAAGCTCATTTGAGAACTGAATGAATGCAGACTAAATGCTCAATCAGTCTAATGGTGGTTGTTGTTGACAACTGTAAATATTTTTAACATCCTAATTAGCTTTGTTTTTAAGTAGATTAAGCAGTAAAATGATTAAAAAGATAATTGACACAGGTGAAATGCTGGTACACACACACACACACACACACACACAAGCGGTTCCAGTGCAAATGGTGTTTGCCTCACAATCTCAAGAGGACAGCTCTCTGAAATTTAGTACAAAAACACCCATAGTGACACAGAAAAACAAGGGAACACAAAACAACCTCAAAAATGAATTTTGAGTTCCGGCAAGATGGCGGACTAGGCAGAAGGATTGCACAAACCCTCTTCAACAAAGAAAAGGGAAACCAATTAACACAGACATAGAAGATAATTGTGGACCCCTGAGCCTTGAAGGGAAGGATACAGAATTGGACTAAACCCCAATTAGCAGAAGAATTTGTGTGAAAATACCAAAAAAAGGAGACATACGGAGCTGCGGTCTGACAGCGAACGGAGTGACCCTGACAGTACAGGCGGC
>NW_006921694.1:1133600-1142593 GCF_000298275.1 Orycteropus afer afer | reverse complement strand
GCTGTTGCATTGTAAATTTTGGTCAATGACATGAGACAAAGTATATGTGAACTGCTGTATGAAAAGTGAATTTACTCTGTAAATCTTTACCCAAATCAAAATAAAATATAAAAAAAAAATGAATTTTAACACCCAACTATGGTCAGAATTTGGGAAGAAAAGTATTTGGAAAAATGATTTGCCTCCTTGAAAAGTGTAGTCCCATCCACTTAGACGGTAGCAATACTTTACACATCTGCCTCATCACTGTCCCCTGGCTCAGTGACCCAGCTTCTCTGCTAGCCAGAAAGCCAGAGACAGCCTTTCTACCACCTGAACTTATTAGTTTATTACATGGTTACAATCTACCTCCCTCACTAGAATTAAGGTTCAAAAGAGCAAAAACTTGCCCGTCTTGTTCTCTTCTGCATCCCCTGTGCCCTGCAAAGGGCTGACACCAGCTGCTCAGTGAAAGAACAACTGACCTGTAGGGTTTTTCTGAGGAGTGCAAAATGGGTTAATATGAGTAAAATTACCTCATAGCAATAGGTTTAATAAGAAAAATCTACAATAGTTTCAAGACATTTACTATTTTTCAGCACCCATTTCTAATTTAAACAATTAGGAAGAGGATAGTTTCTCAACATGAAGGGCTTTTAAGCTAGCAGACAATATTCTTCATGGTGAAATACCAAATATGTTTCATTTAAAATTAGAAATAAGAGAAATAATCTCACAATCACCATTATTTTATTTTATTTTACTTTTATTGTGGTGAAAACATACACAACAAGACATTTGCCAACATAACAACTTCCACATTTATAACTCAGGGACATTTTTCATGTTGTGCCACCATTGTTGCTATACTTTTTGAAAATATTCTACCACCATTAGCATAAACTTGATGCCCCACAAGCAAAAGCTTCCCCTTTCCCCCTCCCTCCCACCTCTGAAAACTACCAATAACTTTTGATTTCTTTTTTTTTTTTTTTTCAGCTTAAGTAGGAATTTTCCCTCCCCTCCCTTCCCATTCCTGGTAACCAACAAAGAAAGTTTCCTTCCATGTATAAACTTTTCCTTGACTTTTTACAATAGCAGACAAATACAGTATTTGTCCTTCTGTGACTGGCTTATTTCACTCAAGCATAATGTCCTCCAAGTTCATCCACATTATGTGGTATTTTGCAGATTACACATTATTCTTTAGGGTTGCATAGTATTCTACTGGGCGCATGTACCACAGTTTATCTATTCCTCGGTTGATGGGCACTTAGGTTGCTTCCTTCTCTTTGCTACTGTGAATAGTGCTTCAATGAACATGTGGGTGCATATATCTGTTGGTATCCTGCCTCTCACTTCTTTAACATATATACCTAGTAATGGGATTATTAGATCAAATGGTATTTCTATTTCTAACTTTTTAAGGAATTGCCATACTGATTTCCATAGTGGTTCTATCATGTTATAGTCCTATCAGCAGTGTATGAGAGTCCCAATCTCCACATTCTTGCCAATATTTGTTTTTTTCTGTCTTGTTGAACTTTGCTATTAATGCTGGGGTGAGATGGTATCTCATGGTTGTTTTGACTTGCATCTCTCTAATGGCTAATGATCACAAACATTTCTTCATGTGTTTGCTGACTGCCTGAGTATCTTCTTTGTGAAGTGTCTGTTCATGTCTTCTGCCCATATTTTAATTGGTTTATTTGTCTTTCTGATGTTGAGGTATGGAGTTCTCTATAAATTTTAGAGGTAAGTCTTTTGTCTGCTATGTCATTGCTAAATAGTTTCCCCATTCTGTAGCTTTGCTTTTTTAACTCTTTTGGAGAGGTCTTTTGATGCACATAAGAATTTAATTTTTAGAAGGTCCCAATCATTTAGTTTATCTTCTGCTGTTTGTACATCTTAAGTTATGCTTAATAGTCTATTTATGCCATAAATTAAAGCCCCTAAGTTTGCCTCTATTTTTTTCTTTGATGAACTTTACAGTTTTAGGTTTTACATTTAAGTCTTTGATCCATCTGGAGCTAGTTTTTGTGTATGGTGTGATGTAAGGATCTTGTTTCGTTTTCTGGCAAGTGGATATCCAGTTTTGCCAGCACCACTTGTGAAAGAGACTATCTCTTCCCCATTGAAGATTTCAGCCCTTTGTCAAAGATCAGCTGATATAGATTAATGGATCTATTTCTGGGTTCTCAATTCTGTTCCACTGGTCTATGTGTCTGTCTTACCAATACCAGGCTGTTTTGACAACTGTGGCTGTATAGTATGTTCAGAGATTGTCTACTTTGTTCTTGTTAAGTAGTGATTTACTTATCCAAGGTCTCTTTCCTTTCAATGTAAAATTAGTGCACAATCATCATTACATTTTAAAAATATTTAATAATGGAAAATTAGAAATTTATAGAAAAGTAGAAACAATAGTATCATGAATCTTCATGTACCCATCCAACCACCTTCAGCAAATATCAACTCCTGACCAATCCGGTTTCATTTCTATCCCTATCTACTTTCCCAACTCTTATATTATTTTGAAGGAATTTCTAGATATCATTTATGTATCAATTAAAATAATAACTCCTCTAAAGAGAAAACAAAGACAAACAAAACCACAGTACTATGTCATACCTTAAATAATTTATGTCATACCTTAATAATTTAACATCATCAAACACCCAAATGACATAAATGTAATTTTTTACACTTGGAATCATAATCCAAGTAAGATTCCCACCTTGAAACTATGTCTCTCAAGCTTCTCTTAATCTATAGGTTTCCCTCCATATCTTTTACAGATAAATTATAATCAACAAGACAAATACTAATCACTAAAATAAAAATGATAAGGAAATAGAGAAATAAAAATGGTTAATAAGCATGTAAAAATGCTCAATGTCATTAATAATCAAACGTGTGAATTTGACAAAGGCTTTTTAAAAATGTTCAGATGGATACAGAATTACAGTTGATTTAACCATTCCAAGTTGATTTGATACAATATTTTTAGAAAGCAATTTCACAATATGTAATAAAAATCTCAGGAGAGTTCATACCGTTCAATCTTATAGTTCTACTTATAGTAATATATGTTTAGGAAACAGAAAATTGGAAAAATACTTATTTGTTTTTGTTGTTTGTTGTTATGTGCCATTGAGTCATCTCTGACTCATAGCAACCTTATGTACAACAGAAAAAAACAATGCCCAGGCCTGTGCCAGCCTGCTGATCCCTACCATACTTAAGCTCACTGCTGTAGTCACTCACATCTTGATGAGGGTCTTCCTCTCTTTTGTGGACCCTCCACTTTTCCAAGAATTACATCGTTGTCCAGAGAATGATCCCTCTGACAACATGACCAAAGTAGGTAACACTAATTCTGGCCATTCTCACTTCCAAGGGGCATTCTGGCTGCACTTCTTCCAGGAAAGATTTGGTAGTTCTTTTAGCAGTAGATGCTACTTTCAGCATTCTTCTCCAACACCACAATTCAAAAGCATCAACTCTTCTTCCTTCTTCCTTATTCACTGTCCAGCTTTCACATGCGTATGAGGCAATTAAAAATGCCATGGCTTGGGTTAGGCACATCTCAGTCTTCATGGAGATATCTTTGCTCTTCAGCACTTGAAAGAGGTCTTTTGCAACAGATTTACCCAATGTAACATGTCTTTTGATGTCTTGACTGCTGCTTCCATGGGTGTTGATTGTGGAACCAAGTAATATGAAGTCTTTGACAACTTCAATCTTTTCTACGTCTATTGTGATGCTAATTATTGGTTGTGAGGACTTTTTTTTCTTTATACTGAGGTGTAATCCATACTGCAGACTGTAATCTTTAATCTTCATCAGTAAGTACTCCAAGTCATCCTTACCTTCAGCAAGCAATGTTGTATCATCTGCGTATCTCAGATTGTTAATGAGCCTTCCTCCGATTCTGATGCCATGTTCTTCTTCATATAGTCCAACTTCTTGGATTATTTGCTCAGCATATAGATTGAATAAGCATGGTGAGAGGATACAATCCTGACACACTCCCTTCCTTATTTTAAACCACGCAGTATCCCCTTGTTCTGTTTGAACAACTGCCTTCTCATCTATGTACAGGTTCCTCATGAGTACAATTAAGTGTTCTGGAATTCCCATTCTCCTCAATGTTATCCACAATTTGTTATGATCCACACAATCGAATGCCTTTGCATAGTCAATAAAACATAAGTAAACATTTTTCTGGAACTCTTGGCTTTCAGCCAAAACTGATCTGACATCAGCTATAATGTCCCTTGTTCCACGTCCCCTTCTGAATCCAGTTTGCATTTCTGGAAGTTCTCTGTCAATATACTGCAGCAATCGTTTTTGAATTATCTTCAGTAAGATTTTACTTGTGTGTGATATCAATGATACTGTTCGGTAATTTTCATAATCTGTGGGATCACCTTTCTTTGGAATGGGTATACAAATATGGATCTTTTCCAGTCAGTTGGTCAGGTAGCTGTCATATTTGGCATAGCCAAGTAAGTGCCTCCAGCACAGCATCCATTTGTTGAAACATCTTAATGGGTATTCCGTCAATATCTGGAGCCTTGTTTTTTGCCAACTCCTTCAGTGCAGCTTTGATTTCTTCCTTCAATACCATTAGTTCTTAATCATTTGCCACCTTCTGAAATAGTTGATTATCTACCAACTCTTTTTGGTATGGTGACTCTGTGTATTCTATCCATCTTCTTTTGATGTTTCCTGCATCATTCAACACATTGCCTATGGAATCTTTCAATACTGCAATTCTCACTCAATTCTGTCAACTCGGTCCTCACTCATAGCAAACTCTCCCTGGGTTTCTGAGGTGGTTTCTCTATATAAGTAGATTGACCAGTCTTCCTTCTGAGGAGTGGCTGGTGGATTTGAACCATTAGCCTTCTGGTTAGCATTCAAATTCCTTAGGGACTATGCCACCAGAGTTCCCAGTTTGAGACTTAAACTTTTTCCTCAGTTCTTTCAGCTTGAGTAATGTGGAACAAGTTCTTCCCTTTTGTTTTTCTAACTCCAGGTCTTTGCACATTCCATTATAATAATTAACTCTGTCTTCTCAAGCTGTTCTTTGAAATCTTCTGTTCAGCTCTTTTGTCTTGTCATTTCTTCCCTTTGCTTTAGCTACTCTCCATTCAAGAACAAGTTTCAGAGTCTCTTCTGGCATCCATTTTGGTCTTTTCTTCCTTTTTGTCTTTTTAATGACCTCTTGTTTTCTTCATGGATGCTGTTCTTGATGTCATCCACAATTCCTCTGGTTTTCAGTCACTTGTGTTCAATGCATCAAATCTATTCTTCAGATGGTCTCTAAATTCAAGAGGAATATTATCAAGATCATATTTTGGCTCTCGTGGACTTGTTTAAATTGTCTTCAGCTTCAACTTGAACTTGCACATGACCAGTTGATGGTCTGTTCTACAGTCAGCTCCTGGCCTTGTTTTAGCTGAAGACATTAAACTTCTCAAGCAATTCTTGCCACAGATTTAGTCAATATGATTCCTGTGTACTCCATCTGATGAAGTCAACGTGTATAGCCACTGTTTGTGTTGTTGAATAAAGGTATTTGCAATTAGTAAGTCATTGGTCTTGTAAAATTCTATCATGCGATCTTTAGTGTCATTTCTATCACCAAGGCCAAATTTTCCAACTACTGATGATTCTTCTTCGTTTCCAACTTTTGCATTCTAATCCCAGAGGAATTGTGGGATGACATCAACACATCATGATTTCATGTTTGGTCAATTTCAGACTGCAGAAGTTAGTAAAAATCTTCAATTTCCTCATCTTTGGCTATGGTGGTTGGTGATAAGTAGTCTTCCTCATAGGTGTATGAATATTATCCTGTGAAATTATTGTACTTCAGGATAGATCTTCATACATTCTTTGTGACAATGAATGCCACATCATTCATCTTCAATTTGTCATTCCTGGCATAGTAGATCATATGGTTATCTGATTCAAAATAGCCAAAAACAGTCCACTTCAGATCACTAATGCATAGGATATTGGTCTTTTTGCATTACATTTCATTTTTGACAACTTTCAATTTTCCTAGACATGTACTTTGTACATTCCATGTTCTAATTATTAATGGATATTTGCAGCTGTTCCTTCTCATCTTGAAACGTGCCACATCAGCAAATGGGGGTCCCAAAAGCTTTACTCTAACCACATCATTAAGGTTGGCTCTACTCTGAAGAGGCAGCTCCTTTTCCAGTCGTATTTTGAGTGTCTTTCAACCTGAGGGGCTCATCTTTCAGCACTATATTACACAATGTTTCAGGGCTATTCATAAAGTTTTCCAGTAATATATCAGACAGTGTTTCACTGCTATTCATAAGGTTTTCACTGGCCAATTCTTTGAGAAGTGGATGGCCTCTTCCTTTTCCGAGTCTTTCTTAGTCTGGAAGCTCCATTGAAACCTGTCCACCATGGGTAACTCTGCCTACATTTGAAACACCAGTGGCATATCCTCCAGCCTCACAGCAATATTCAAGCCATCACAGTACGATAAAATGACAGGACAAGTTTGTCTCCCCTAGTTGTCCTAAACTGCTCTGCTCATTTTCTGGTCTCTTCTGCCCTGCTCGCTTACCTAGCCTGCCCCCAGGGCAAACACCTGGCTTCCACTTGTCCCAGGGCTGGCTTACTGCGGCCTGTGCCCAGGGTGGCTCCACACATGCAAACTACCGCCTTACACTGGTCCCTGGGGCCATATGTACTTGTGTGTGTGTGTGTTATGTGCTGTGGAGTCGGAGAGAGACCCCTCCTTGGGTTTCCAAGGCAGTATCACTACAGAAGTAGATTGCCCCATCTTCCTTCTGAGGAGTGGCTGGTAGTTTTGAACCACCAGCCTTCTGGTTAGCAGTCAAGTGCCTTAGGCACTATGCTACCAGAGCTCCTATATGTATTTGTATGCCCTTTTATTGTAGTAATATATAATATTTTGTGGATATTATAATTATACAAACCTGAAAACAACGTAAGTGACCATCAGGAACAGTCAAAAAAAAGTATGGCATATTTATATAGTGGATAGGTATGTTGTTAGGTTCTGTTGACTTGATTCCAACTCATAGCAATCCTATGCACAATAGAACAAAAACATTGCCTGGCCCTGTGCCATCCTCAAAATCTTTGCTATGCTTAAGCCCATTGTTGCAGCCACTGTCTGGTCATTCTTGCTTCCAAGGACCAAACCAGGTGCACTTCTCCCAGGAAAGATTTGTTCATTCTTCTGGCAGTCCATGGTATTTTCACCAACACCATAATTCAAGGTTATCAATTCTTCTTCAGCCTTCTTTACTCATTGTCCAGCTTTCACATGCATATAAGGTGACTGAAATTACCATGACTTGGGTCAGGCACACCTTAGTCTTCAAAGTGAAATCTTTTCTCTACAAAACTTTAAAGAGGTCTTTTGCACCAGATTTTCCCAATGCAATATGACTGGCAAAGAGCTGCTTTCTAAAAGTAGAGTCGACTTTAATGAAGTGGATGGAGTAAAGCTTTCAGGGCCTCCATTTGTTAATGGAAGAAACAGCTGAAAATATTCATTAAAAATCAGAATGTATAATGTACAAAGTATGAATCTATTAAATTGGAAGTTGTCAAAAATGAAATTGAACACATGGAGATCGATATTCTAGGCACTGGTGAGCAGAAATGGACTAGTATTTGCCATTGGGAATCAGATAATCATATGGTATACTGTTCTGCAAATGACAAATTAAAGAGGAATGGCATTGCATTCATCATCAGAAAAAAACATTTCAAAATCTATCCTAAAGTACAATGCTGTCAGTGATAGGATAATATCCATATGTCTACAAGGAAGACCAGTTAATATGACTATTACTCAAATTATCACACCAACCACCAAAGTGAAAGATGAAGAAATTGAAGATGTTTACCAACTTCTGCAGTCTGAAATTGACTAAACATGCTATCAAGTTATATTGATAATTACTGGTGATTGGAATGCAAAAGTTGGAAACAAGAAAGCTGTATCAGAAGCTGGAAAATATGGCCTTGGGGATAAAAATGATGCTGGAGATCACATGATAAAGTTTTGCAAGACCGATGACTTATTCATTGCAAATATCGTTTTTCAAAAACATAAATGGTGGGATCAATTCCAAGATGGTGGAATAGGCAGAAAGTCTGCACAGACCCTCTTCAACTAAGAAAAGGGAAACTAATTAACACAGACACAGAAGATAATCCTGGACCCCAGAGCCTTGAAGGGAAGGATGTAGAAGTGAAATAAACCCCAACTAGCAGAAGAATTTGCATGAAAATACCAAAAAAGGAGACATACAGACCTGCAGTCTGGCAGTGATCCTGATGGCACAGACAGCTTGGAGATTTCCGAGTGGTGGTAGGACCTAAGAATTAACATAAAAATCAGCCCTGCTAGCCAGAGACTGCACGGAGGACTGCTCTGGTGGCTGTGCAATAAAAGGGGAAGCAGCAGTGAAGAGGAAGACCAGCTGAGCTGTGGACTTTTGGCAGTCTGGAGGGTGCCACCATTTTGAATGTTTACAAGTGGCTTGACTATTTTGGATATTTAAAGAGACAGCACTTTCTGAGATTTCAGGGCCTTAAGAACAGGTTCTGCTTTCTAGTAACCCCAAGGACACTTGAGACCTTCAAAACTGAAAAGTTGCAACATTCCTCTTGTTACTCTTACACCCCACACCCACTTGGTGAATGGAGGTGCAGCCACCCTCCACTCCCACCCACCTCCTGGACCCACAGGAACTCCATCCCAGTCTGTGTGCTCGGACAGAGACTGGGTGCCCTGCCCTGTCCTCCGCCGATTTTTTTCTTTTTCTTTTTCTCTTTCTTTTTTCTGGTGTTTAGTTTGCTTGTATTTGTCTGTTTTAAAACTACTATTATTAACAATACTTTTGTCCCTTTTACTATTCTTCCCCTCCCAGGTCCTAGTTTACAGCTTTTTTTTTTAATTCTCCCTCTTCCTGGTAAAA
>NW_006921694.1:1123390-1124350 GCF_000298275.1 Orycteropus afer afer | reverse complement strand
CAAAGTTCAACAAGACAGAAAATAACAAATGCTGGTGAGGATGTGGAGAGATTGGGACTCTCATACACTGCTGGTGGGAATGTAAAATGGTACAATCATTGTGAAAAGCAGTATGGCGATTCCTTCAAAAGTTGGAACTAGAAATTCCATTTGACCCAGCTATTCTATTACTATGTATATATCCTAAAGAAGTGAGAGTCATGACAAGAACAGACATATGCACACCTATGTTCACTGCGGCACTATTTACAATAGCCAAAAGATTGAAACAACCTAGGTGTCCATCAACTGAGGAATGGATATCCAAACTATGGTAAATACACACAATGTAATACTATGCAATGCCAAAGAATAATGTAGAATCTGCAAAACACCGCATAACATGGATGAACTTGGAGAACATTATGCTGAGTGAAATAAGTCAATCATCAATCGACAAATATTGTATTAGTCCATTACTATAAAAGTCAAAGAAAGGTATATCTATGGAAGGACATTTTCTTTGTTGGTTACTAGGGGTAGGAGGGGAGGGGAGGGAACACTGTTAGATAGATAGAGATAAGTTTTGATTTGGGTGAAAAGAAGGGCAATGTACCAAATGTGAGTGACCTATATAGTGGCACTGAGGAAGAGAAAGACATAGAGAGGTACATGGGAAGTACAGACAATAAAGATGAACCCTTTTGCACATACAGTACAGCATTGTCAGTGAAGGCAAACATGGGTATATGGGTGAATAGATGGGTGGACAGGCTGAACTATTAGGTATGTCTATAAGCGGGAGTGTACCCAAGAACAAATATAGGGTTGGCAGACAATGGTTCTATAACTTTATGTGTATGATCTGAATTCCCAGATGTATAGTGGAGCTGACAAGGGGCAAAGTTGTAGTCACTGCTTGGTCACAGCCAGGTACCCAGAGGGACTGAGTAGTTGAACCTGTGGGCTTGGGACCATAGT
>NW_006921694.1:1118551-1123023 GCF_000298275.1 Orycteropus afer afer | reverse complement strand
GATAGAGAGGGAGAAGAATGTGGAACAAAACTCAAAATCATTTGGAAAAAAAAGGTTGGCAGACCAGGTTTGCTGGTCCTATAGAGCCTGGTAGAACCACTGAGACTATGGCCCCTAGCTGCCCTTCAGGTCTGGAATTGAACCCACACCTGTGGCTTCCAGCCAAACAATTGACAGGCTATGAGTTGAACATTTACCTGAGGTAGATACACTCCTTGGAGAGAACAAGCATGGGAGAAAGAAGGGCTGCTCATGCCCAGGGAGACAGCTCAGGGGGCAGGAGTGCATGGAGAGATGGACACAGGGAAGAGGTAACTATCGAGAGGAAGTAGGAGGGTAGCTGTTGCATTGTGGTAAATTGTGATCAATGTCATGAAACAAAGTGTATGTGAACTGCTGTATGGAAAAAGAATTTCCTCTGTAAATATTCACCCAAATAACAATTAAAAAAGAACAAAAAAAAGAACAAGTAGCAATCAGAAGGCAAGTAAAAAAAAAAACAAAACAAAGCATAAACGGCGACTATACACATGGACCTCACTAGGTGGAATACACAGAAATCAAATCAACGACATCTGTGAAAAGAGGCGTTGGAGAAGCTCAATATCATCAGTCAAAACAAGGCCAAGAGCTGACTTGGAGTTCATATGCAAGTTGAAGTTGAAGCTGAAGAAAACTAAAACAAGTCCATGAGAGCCAAAATATGAACTTGATTATATCTCATCTGAATTTAGAGACCATCTGAATAACAGATTTGATACATAAACACACCAATGAACAAAGACCAGCTGAGTTGTGGAACAGTATCAAGAACATCATATATGAAGAAAACAAAAGTAGATAGTTGTACAGCTGTTAAAATATCCTTTTTGAAGCATACTCAGAGGTATGGGAAATGCCTCTACTTAAGTATCATAGGTAGGACACAGTTTAGGAAGACATCTATTTTCTGTGCTATCATTTCTATCTGTGATAATTATCTCTGATAATAAAGGTTATAGTTGGAAAGCTTTCTTTTCATTAATATGGCAAACACTGTGCTAATGTACTTTTAGAAGTCCGGCATCACATGCTTAGTCTACAGATTGACTGGAGTCAAGAACAGGTATATGTATGTATGTATGTGTGTGTGTATATATATATATATACACACACACACACACACACACACACACACACACATATATATATATACGCAGAAACCAATGCTCATTGGTACTTACTAGGTATAGGGGGGCAGGAGTGGGAATCACTCTCCAAAAAAGTGGACACTTGTTATTTTTGGTGATGGGGAAAGGTAACACTGAATATGGGTGAAGTGAGCACAGCTTTACTAAGGTAAATTATGTCACTAAGAGGTACAGAAGGAAAAAGGACATTTCCTTGGAAACCCAAGGAGAGGTTGCTATGAGTCAGCTCCAACTCTATGGCACATAACAAGAACATATTCAAATTTACACACTAACCACTAAGCCAAAGATATAGAAATTGAAGAATTTTACCACCTTCTGCAGTCTGAAATTGACCAAACATGCAATCAAGATTTATTGATAAATACTGGTGATTGAAATGCAAAAGCTCGAAACAAAGAAGAATCATTGATACTTGGAAAATATAGCCTTAGTATTAAAAATGACACAGGAGATTACATGACAGAATTTTGCAAGACCAACAAATTATTCATTGCAAATAACTTTTTTCAACAACATAAATGGCAGCTATACATGTGGACCTTACCAGATGGAACATACAGGAATCAAATTGACTACATGTGTGAAAAGAAGCAATGGTGAAGTTCAATGTCATCAGTCAAAACAAAACTGTAGAACAGACCATCAATTGCTCATATGCAAGTTTAAGCTGAAGCTAAAGAAAACTAAACAAGTCCATGAAAGCCAAACTATAACCTGAAGTATATCCCACCTGAATTTAAAGACCATCTGAAGAAAAGATTTGACACACTGAATACTAATGACTGAAGACCTGATGAGTTGCGAGAGGACATCAAGAACATCATACATGAAGAAAGCAAAAGGTTGTTAAAAAGATAAGAAAGGAAGAAAATACCAAAATGGATGTCAAAAGAGATTTTGAAACTTGCTCTTGAATGGAGAATAGGTAAATCAAAGTGAAGAAATGAAGAAATAAAAGAGCTGAACAGAGATTTCAAAAGGCAGGTTCAGAAGACAAAGTATAGTAATATAATAAAATGTGCAAAAATCTAGAGACTCAACATGTCTCAAGCTGAAAAAATGAAGAAAAATTCAAGGCTCAAAGGCAAAATACTGAATGATACAGGAAGCATCAAAAGAAGATGGAAGGAATACACAGAGCCACTGAACCAAAAAGAATTGGTCAGGGTTCAAACACTTCAGGAGGTAGCATATGATCAAAACCAATGGTACTGAAGGAAGAAGTCCAACCTGCACTAAGGAACTGGTGGAAAACAATGCTCCAGGAATTGATGGAGGTTATTTCAACAAACAAAGCTGATTGAGATGTTTCAACAAATGGATGCAGCACTGGAGGCACCTACTTGTTTATGCCAAGAAATTTTGTAGACAGATACCTGGTCAACCAACTGGAATAGATCCATATGTGTTTCCACTCCAAAGAAAGGTGACCAAACAAAATGTGGAAATTATCGAACAATATCATTAATACTACATGCAAATAAAATTCTGCTGAATATAAGTCAAAATGGTTGCAGCAATATATTGACATGAAACTGCCCGAAATGCAAGCTGGATTCAAAAGAGGACATGGAATGAGGGATAACACTGCTGATGTCAGATGGATCTTGGCTGAAAGCAAAGAATACCAGAAAGATGTTCCCTGTGTTTTGATGACTATACAAAGGCATTCGAGTATATGGATCATAAAAAATTATGGGCAACATTGCAAAAAAATGGGAATCCAGAACACTTAATTTTACTCATGAGGAACCTGTACATAGACCAAGAGGCTGTTGTTCAAACAGAACAAAGGGACACTGCATGGCTTAAAATCAGGAAGGGTGTGCATCAGGGTTGTATCCGTTCACCATACTTACTCAATCTGTATGCTGAGCAAATAATCAGAGAAGCTGGACTACATGAAGAGGAATGCAGCATCAGGATTGGTGGAAGACTTATTATAACCTTGCTTGCTAAAAGTGAAGAAGACTTGAAGCATTTACTGATGAAGATCAGAGACTAGTCTTCAGCATGGATTACACCTCAACATAAAGAAAACAAAAATCCCCACAAGTGGACCAATAAGCAACATCATGATAAATGGAGAAAAGATTAAGGTTGTCAGGGATTGCATTTTATTTGGATCCACACCCAAGGAAGCAACAGTCAAGAAATCAAACATTGTATTGCACTGGGCAAATCTGCTGCAAAAGACCTCTTTAAAATGAAGGAGAAAAGATGTCACTTTGAAGACTAAGGTGTGCCTAACCCAAGCCATGGTATTTCCAATCACCTCATATGCATGTGAAAGCTGGACAATGAACAAAGAAGACCAAGAAGAGCTTATGCCTTTGAGTTGTGATGTTGGTGAAGAATACTGAAAAATACCATGGGCTGCCAGAAGAATGAAAATCTGTCCTGGAAGAAGAGCAGCCTATTACCTCCTTTGGTCATGTTGTCAAAAGGGACCAGTTCCTGGAGAAGTATATCATGCCTGGTCAATGAAAAAGGTGAAGACCCTCAACAAGATGGATTGACACAGTGGCTGCAACAATGAACTCAAGCGTAGCAAGTATTGAGAGGATGGTGCAGGACCAGGCAGTATTTTGTTTTGTTGTACATAGGGTTGCTATGAATAAGAGCTGACTCGATGCCACATAACAACAACACAACACAAATAATTTTTCACCAACAACCAAAAAATGTATGTGTGATTACATATGTATGGATGTATACAGGATATACATGTAGATATATAGATGTACCTATATGTATATATACATATAATGTATGAGTGGGCATGCACACATATTCATATATATAATAAAGCACACAGAGAACACAGTTACAGGTACTTCTTACTTATAATCAAACACTTCACAGGATTCATTTTCTGGGTTTCAAGAATTAGGATTGTGATGGGGTGAATGTGTTTTACATGTGTCAAGGACATGAATTTAGGGGGGCAAAGGATGAAATGTTATGCATTAAATTAATTTCCCACAAAACATACGTTGTAAATCCTAACCTCTTGGGCAATCTACTTCTGTAGAGACACCGCCTCAGAAACCCAAGGAGGGGTCGCTATGAGTGGAAATCAACTTGATGGCAATGAGTTTTTACTCGTGGTTATAATCCCATTTTTGGGTAAGAGAGGTTTCCAACAGGAAGACAAACTTGTCTGTTGGTTTGTCCTACCATGGTGATGTACTGATGTGAGTTTTGAGGCTGAGCCACTGGTGTTTCAAACCCATCGGGATGCACATGGTGCACAGGTATCAGCCCAGCTTACAGACT
>NW_006921694.1:1102150-1102818 GCF_000298275.1 Orycteropus afer afer | reverse complement strand
AATCTCTTTTGATATATAAAAGAGATTAAACAAGCAAGCCAGTAAACAGAGATGGGGAAAGATAGATGTGTGAAGATCACCAAGGAGCCAAGGAACAAGGACATTCCTGAAGAGCCAACAGAGAGAGAAGCAAGCCTTACCCTAGAGCTGGAGCTCTGGTTTTGGACTTCTAGTCCGTAGTGCCTAAGGCACTTGACTGCTCACCAGAAGGCTGGCAGTTCAAACCTACTCCTTGGAAGGAAGGTTGGGCAATCTACTTCCATAGTGATACCATCTTGGAAACCCAAAGTGGGGTCACTATGAGTCGGATCCAACTCGATGGCACATAACAACAACAGTCTCCTAATTGTGAGAAAATAAATTTCTGCTTGTTGAAGCCACCTACTTGCAGTATTTTTGTTACAGAAGCACTACATAATTAAGACAATAGGGAAATGGAAAAAATAGTCAAATTAATATTGACTTGTTGTTGTTGTTGTTAAGTGCCGTCGAGTCATTTCCGACTCATAGCGACCCCACACACAGCAGAACGAAACACTGCCCGATCCCGCACCAGCCCCACAATCCCTGCTGTACTTGAGCCCATCATCGCAGCCACCGTATCAATCCATCTTGTTGAAGGCCTCCCCCTCTTTCGTTGACCCTCCACCCTACCAAGCATGACATCC
>NW_006921694.1:1090330-1094045 GCF_000298275.1 Orycteropus afer afer | reverse complement strand
GATTGCCAGTCATTATAGGGAATGACTACTATCAGCTGCCCAGCCAAGTTGATACCTGACCTTAACTACCACACCACCCCAAACAGGCATGGATAATGGAATTTACAAAACATCACAGAATGGAGGATAATGGCTAGAAGGGCCACATCAAGCAATTCACTGCAACATGGTATAAGAGATATCATTGCTGATGTCAGGTGGATCTTGGCTGAAAGCAAAGAATACCAGAAAGATTTTTATTTGTGTTTCATTGACGATGCAAAAGCATTCGATTGTGTGGATCATAACAAATTTTGGATAACACTGAGAATCCCCTCTGTGGCAGTGCTTTTGTTTTGTTTTTAAATATCAGTTTAACTTTACCCACTAAAATATTGGACCAAAATTCCTATCAACTCTGTGACTCCAGGAAGCTGGTTATGTTGGAAAAAGGACACAAGTTAATAGTAGTTGTAGAAAAACAGGAGGGGTGATGCTGGCTGCAGCAAGATGCTAAGTTGAACGCTATTATTACTCAGTCATTTCACTAAGTGTGATGGTCACTTCCACAATAGACCACGCAATCTCCAACATAGAAAATCCTCGATATATAAAAGTTCCCAAAAAATTCATGCCCATACAATATGGAAGACTATATTTCAACGGGAGGTAGTGCCTTGCCAGGAAAAAGCTTAGGCACAGCTGTGAGGACTCATTTCCAAATCCATTTGGAAAGCCCAGTATGAAGGATATGGAGATAGTTCTCTCCAAGGAGAAATACATCACTTCTACCCACTGGGGAAGTAAAAATTATACCTATTACTCTAGGCAGTGACAAAGAAAAGGCCACTTTGTTGCCAACATTGGAAAATATGTCTTTCACTGAGCCATACACTCAGGAGAGACTTACTTAATTGTACCACACTGCACTTCCCTTCTGTCCTTCAGATTTGGGGGCACCACATTAGATGTCCTGGCATGGGAGCAATCGCCCCTGTGAACTCAGAAACAAACCCTCAGAACTACATCCTGAAATATCCCTGTCAAGCAATTTCTTACAAAACCTAAGGGCTCTGGCTGATGTAGCTAAGTAACATTTTTGGCATTCCATTGAAATTACAGAATAGATCTCTTCCTCCAAGGGGGAAAAAGATACAAAACAAATGAAGGCACTAGACAGAGCTCAACATTTGTAAGACAGTTTAACTCATTACTAACAGAAGCACAATGTCCCCTGAAGTTAGAGTATAACAAACAAATGAAACCCATCTGTGTGGTCAGGGAATATCTCTATATCCCTAGAAGCAATACCATGGATCCTTGGACATAGCAGGTACTCAATAAATTGTCATTGGATGGATCAATTAGGGAAAGTATGTTTGAATGAAGCTTTTTGAATAGTAAAGGTATCTCTGGTTCTACCTTGGGTTTATTATCTTTTTGTTATCCAGTATTTTTTCAAGGAACTCTAATATAAGAAATTCACCAAATAGGTAAGTGATAGTAAACAAAGCTTCATTTGACTTTGAAGATAGACTAGCCAGTTAAGAATCCTATCAACTTCCAGTTAAGATGGTGCTTTGATGCTTTCTTCTGTTTCAAACACATAACAATAAAAGCCAAAATGCAAGAACACCAAAAGACTCACAAACAAAACAAGTATCTTTGAGACACAGAAACAAGTCTATATTATTCCTACTATATCTGGAATCTCCATACTTGGCCTTTCATTCTCTCTTTAATCTATCAGCCCCTATCTAACTTCACTTTTATTCTCTATAACAGTGGCCTGCAACCTTTGCTAAATATTAGAATCACCTAGAAAACTTTTACAACTCAGGATGACTAAGCCATCTTAAATAATTACACCAATCAATTATTAAACCATCAGTACTTTTTAAGATTTCCCTGGTGATTCCAAATTGTATTCAAGGTGGATCACTTTAACCACTTTCCTACCAATATTTTCACTTCTTTGTTCTCCTCTCCTCTGTCATGTGCCCTAAAAAAACCACAGTCTTTGAGCAATCCCACTACTGTATGTACTTTCTCTAGTCCTGCATCAAAGCTGCTGAGCTGTACTAGAGAAAAATCACAAAACTTCTAGCTTTCTCTGGAGAGAGAGTCTTATACATGGCAGAGTATCCTGGCACTAACATGCTGGGATTTGAAGGAGTCTAAGAAATCACCATTCAAGAGCCATTCCTTTGAGATATTGACTTCTTTCAGGCAATTATTTTTATTACATGTATATCTCATTGAGAAAAGCTATAAATATATAAGTAATAATTTTGGGGGGGATGGTGTAATAGCTGGGACTTTAACTTTAGTAACAGGACAGTGTGGGTTTCCAAGTGAAAGCTAGTCCTGTCCCTGTGTCATTGGAATAGTACAGGGATCACAGCAGGGTTAGTACTCTGTTGAGAAAAACATTATGAAATTCTCAGAGATGAAATAAAGAGGCCCCACAGCCTCATGACTGGACTGATAAACAACATCATGATAAATGAAGAAAGAAATTGAAGCTGTCAAGGATTTCATCTACTTGGATCGATAGTAATGTTCATGGAAGCAATAGTCAAGAAATCAAATGACACATTGCACTTTACAAATCTGCTGCAAAAGACCTATTGAAAGCCCTAAACAGCAAAGATATCACTTTGGTGACGAATGTGTGCCTGACCCAAGCTATAATATTTTCAATTGCCTCATATGCATGGGAAAGCTGGACAATGAAAAAAGAAGGCAGAAGAAAAATTGATGCATTTGAACTTCTGTGTTGGCAAAGAATAGTGAATATACACCATGCCAGAATATACCATGGTCTGCTAGACTAATTAGTCTAAGAAGAAATACAACTGGAATGTTTCTCAGAAGCAAGGATAGTGAGACTTTGTCTTGCTTAATTTGGACGTGTCACTAGGGAAGACCAATTGGTAGCAAAGGACATCATGTTTGGTAAAGTGGAAGATCAGCAAAAACAAGAGAAATTTTCAATGAGATGGATGTACACAATAGTCTCAACAATGGGCTCAAACATATCAAAGATCATGGAGATGGTACCGGTCCACATAATGTTTTGTTTTGTTATACATAGGTCACCATGAGTCACACCAACTTGATGGCAAACAACAACAACAAATCAAACGTAAAAAGATAATTTGGACAAACACTTCACAAAAGAAGATACAGGAAAGACCAATAAGCAAACAAAATACTGTTCAACATCATTAGTCATGGGAAATGCAAATTTAAGTCACAATAAAATGGTAGTACAAACCCACTGCCACAGAGGGGATTCTCATAGTAACCCTTTGGGGTGGCTAAGAAGTCATCATTTCTTAGCCATCATAACTTTTCCCCTTTAGCTTTATTATATATATATGGACATTCTTACAGCACATACAAATACGTATGTAGAAATATCATCTGGCAAACTTATATATGGTCATAGATTCCTAAGATAGGAATTTTAACACGATAAAAATAAAGAATACTTAAGAAAAAAATTAAGAAAATAAGGGCAAGACTTGTACGCTGAAAACTACAATAAAGAAACTAAAGAAAATCTAAGTAAATGTTTTCATCTTTATGGACTGCTGTTGTTGTTGTTATGTGCCATCGAGTCGGACTCGACTCACAGCGACCCCTCCTTGGGTTTCCAAGGCAGTATCACTATGGAAGTAGATTGTCCAACCTTCCTTCTGAGGAGTGGCTGGTGGGTTTGAACCGCCAG
>NW_006921694.1:1084934-1090230 GCF_000298275.1 Orycteropus afer afer | reverse complement strand
ATGATCCACACAATCAAATGCCTTTGCATAGTCAATAAAACACAAGTAAACATCTTTCTGGTATTCCCTGCCTTGAGCCAAGATCCATCTGACAATATTGACTTAGTACACTGTAATTTAAAATAATTGAAACATTGAGAATTAAAATGTTTTCTTTTTTTATACAGTGATAAAGAGTCATTTAAACAGGGCTTGCCTCCTTTTTCTAGTCATAGAAATTAATGATATGGAGTGAGCATCTTTTTTTATACCTTGGCAAATTGCCAAACTCATGTAAATCAGCTTCCAACATTTTTTCCCTCCAGGCTTTCAACACTGTGAAGTATCCCCAAGAGTTCCTTTAAATAATGTGAAGCTTTTTTGCTGGCATCACTTCCCCTGGAACATCTTCACCCTTTATGTTACAACCACTTTCCTCATTAATGTCATTAAGTTTTCTATCACTAGCTTCCTGTGGCTACAAATCTGGTTTTTTTGTTGTTGTTATGTGCTGTCGAGTTGTCTCCGACTCATAGAGACCCTTCTTTGGGTTTCCAAGGCAGTATCACTACAGAAGTAGATAGCCCAACCTTCCTTCCCAGGAGTGGCTGGTGGGTTTGAACCTCCAGCCTTCTGGTTAGCAGTCAAATGCCTTAGGCACTACACCACCAGAGCTCCCAGCTACAAATCTAGAATCTCCTAAAGGTGATATTGTCAACATTTCCCAGTCAGCTATTTCTTCTACAATGCTATTTACATTCAAGTCAAATTTTACTTCTATCATTAACACTTTTCACATCTTTGTTGGCCAATTTTCTCTTTGAATTATCCATTTTTATAAAATGTCATAGGGATTTATCACTGAGATACAAGGAGGCAACACAACTACATACTTTGCTGTCTGTGCTTAAACTGAATTACAGACAGGCAGAGGACCAATCAATGAGATTTTGAAAGAATTGACATGATTGGTCACTGACCATGATGAACATCTGTTACTTACAAATTCGTTCATAGACTGGAGAGATAACAGCAGAGTTTGTACTTAATACAATTATAGGTAATAGACTGTGGCAACTGAAATTTGAACCATGTTGTTGGAGGTTTGGTGTTATTTAAACAGAGTAAATGAACTTTGTACATATTGGAACTGTACAAGGCAAGGGATAACTGTACTGTTTTTCAAATGCAACTAAAAAGACTGACATGCAGAGTGCCCCTCTATTTCCAGAGAGAATGCCAGCTAAACTTTCTTGAAACCACAAAGTTTAATTCAGCTTTCATCCTGAGCTAAAATGATGAAATAAGGGCTGACCCAGAGCAAGGCCAAGAGCAGGGCTGAGGAGGACATGGTGTGAGAGGCTGCAGGGAGCTAATGCAGGAACTTTATCTGACTGGATGGTGAGAGCTGCAATGATAGAAACAGGGGCTGTGACTCTGAGTTCTCAGAGGCAGAAGGGACTCTGGGGATGACCCATCCAAGCACCGTGTAACAGATGTGGACAGTGACTTCCTGGAAGCAGAGCAGTGCCAGAGGTGGAACCCATACCACCCAGCTCCCTCCCTTGATGATCTTTCCGCAGGCCTGACTGACATCATCATCTTTGCTGGAAATCCTCATGACCATTTCTTTTATCAGCATGATCACCAAAGCACTGAAAAAATATATTTTGGGGGGATAGCAATAATGTGTCTTTGATAAATTTTCTCTGGTGAAGACTAATTACAAAAAGATTAAAACAAAACTAACTTTTTATTATACTGAAGAAGGAAGACAATATAAGTATTCTTTATTATTGATGTTCTAAGTATGAGTGTGTCTATACATCTCCAAATGGATTATCATACTATTAAACATCTAATTTTCAGAATACTCTGTTTGCCAGAAAGAAAAAAAAAACTAGTAAAAAAGGGGATTCTAGAGTAGATCATACATACAGATCACATAAGTTGCATCCACATAATACTAAACAACTGGCAAATTTGATCAGAGGAGGTCAGTTCATTTGGGAAAAAAAATGGCATGGGAGCTTTCTTTAAATGTCCTGAAAAAGTAATGCTAATAACAGCTATAGTTTGATGAGAATTTTCCAAGGGCCAGAGATTACAGTGAAATTAAAGTACTATTGCACTTAATAGCTTTTAAATACTCTTTGGGGTGGGTATTACCCCCATATTATAGACATGGAAACCAAGTCTCACAATGTTGAAAAGCCTGGAACTGAACCTACTCCCAGGGATCAAACTTTCAGGTAAACAATAGACAATCTTGTAAAGTGAACAATAACACCAGGGAGGAAAATGACACAGAACAAGCAACCACAGGAGACCAAAAAGGCAGCAGTTGTCCAAAAGCAAAGCACAGAAGGCAGGAAGGGGCATGAGAGAAGGTGCAAAGGAACAGGACCACAGAGAAGAGGGGGGAAGAGTTCTGTTACACTGAGGGGATTGACCCAATGTCATGAACAAAATGTGTATAAATTATTGAATGGATAACTAGTTTGTTCAGTAAACTTTGCCCCATAAAGGTTAAAAAGACTTTTCCAAAGTCACGCAGCTAGCCAGGTTTGAATAGAGATCACCCTAACCCATAGTCTGTGCAATCCTTATCTTAGGTAACTGAGTCTCAGTTTAAAAGGAGCCACAGTGGTGTAGAAAAGCTTTCAGGACCTCCACTGGCTGATGGGACACAACTCAAAATGCGAAGTAACAGCTGCAAAAATCCATTAATAACCAGAACATGGAATATACTGAGTCTGAATCTAGGAGAATTGGAAGTTGTCAAAAATGAAATGGAATGCATAAAGATCGATATCCTGGGTATTAGTGAGCTGAAATGGACTGTTTTTGGCCATTCTGAATCAGACAAACATATGCTCTACTGTACCGGGAAAAAAAAATTGAAGAGGAATGGCATGGCATTCATCATCACAAAGAATGTTTCAAGATCTAGCCTGAAGTACAATGCTGTCAATGATAGGATAATATCCATATGCCTACAAGGAACACCACTTAATACTACTATTATTCAAATTTACGCCTCAACCACCAAAGCCAAAAACAAGGAAATTGAAGATTTTTACCAATTCTGCAGTCTGAAACTGACCAAACATGCAATCAAGATGTGTTGATTATCACTGGTGATTGGAATGCAAAAGTTGGAAACAAAGAAGAATCAGTCGAAGTTGGAAAATATGGCCTTGGTGATAGGAATAATGCTGGAGATTGCATGACACAATTTTGCAAGACCAATGACTTATTCATTGCAAATAACTTTTTTTTTCCAACAACATAACCAGTGGCTGTACATGTGGACTTTGCCAGGTGGAGTACACAGTGGAGAGAGGCGATTGATAAGTTCAATATCTTCAGCTAAAACAAGGCCAGAAGCTAACTGTGCAACAGACCATCAACTGCTCATATGCAAGTTCAAGTTGAAACTGAAGACAATTAAAAGAAGTCCATGAGAGGCAAAATATGACTTTGATTATATCCCTCCTGAATTTAGAGACCATCTAAAGCATAGATTTGATGCACTGAACACCAATTACAGTGTAGTAAATTACATAATATAGCTTTTCTAGCCATAGTCTTTGTAAACCCTGTGGCAGAATTTGCCATGAGCAACTGAGTATCTCCTGATTGTTAAAGTTATCTACTTGGTTTATTTCTGTTGAAGGAGGACAAAGCAATCTTCCAGAAAGTTCTCTCTCTCTCTCTCTCTGGTGTACAGAATTCTGATGTTGGGATTGGTGAGTTTGGCCAGTCTGCCAGGATCAAAAGGAATCCTCCTAGAGGCAGAAGGAATCTCTCACTGTCAGCTGAGAGATGTGAGACATACACTGCTGAAAGAGAAAGAGAGACATGCACTACTGGGAGAGAGACTGTCAGCTGAGAGACAGCGGGCTGCGACTGAGCATGTTCCTAACTTGAACTGTAGCCCATTGCTTCCCTAATAAACCGCATAATCTGTGAGTTCTGTGTGGCCACTGCAGTGGATTACTGAAACCAGCAGAGAGGTGGGTTGGTGTCAGGGGAGGAACGGCTGGTGTCAGGGTTGCTGAAAGGGCTGGAGGGAGGCAGCATGTCTGGCCTCACAGGAATAGGCCTTAGGCTACTGATGGTGATTCTGTCTTCCTCTTGTGGGGTAGAGGAGATCAGAAGATGTGGCCTCCCTGCCCCCTTGGCACCAATGACTGAAAACAAGAGGAATTGTGGGATGACACCAAGAACATCATCCTTGAAGAAAGCAAAAGGTCATTTAAAAGACAGAAAAGGAAGAAAAGACCAAAATGGATGTCAGAAGAGACTCTGAAATTTGCCCTTGAAAGAAGAGTAGCTAAATCAAATGGAAGAAGTGACGAGATAAAAAAGCTGAACAATTTCAAAGAGCAGCTCGAGAACACAAAGTCAATTATTATAATGAAATGTGCAAAGGCGTGGAGTTAGAAAACCACAAGAAAGGAACACATTTGGCATTTCTCAAGCTGAAAGAAGTGAAGAAAAAATTCATGCCTCGAGGTGGGATACTGAAAGATTCAATGGGCAAAATATTGAATGATGCAAGAAACATCAAAAGAAGATGGAAGGAATGCACAGAGTCACTGTACCAAAAAGAATTGGTCAATGTTCATCCATTTCAGGAGGGGCACATGATCAAGAACCAATGGTATTGAAGGAAGAAGTCAAAGCTACACTGAAGGAATTGGTGAAGAACAAGGCTCCAGGAATTGACGAAGAACAAGCCTCCAGGAATTGACGAAATACCCATTGAGATGTTTCAACAAATGGATGCCACACTGGAGGCACTCACTCAGCTATGCCAAGGGATTTGAAAGATAGCTTCCTGGCCAATTGACTGGAAAAGATCCATATCTGTACCCACTCCAAAGAAAGGTGATCCCACGGAATGTGGAAATTAACAAACAATATCATTAATATCACACACAAGTAAAATCTTGCTGAAGATAATTCAAAAACAGTTATAGCAGTACTTTGACAGAGAACTTCCAGAAATGCAAGATGGATTCAGAAGAGGACATGTGGTACAGTATCTTTTGTTCCAATCCTTTACTGGTGTTTTTGGCATTTGCATCTGTCACAGGAGCAGCAAAGCCCAGTCCAGAGTAAGTATCTATTCCTGTAAGGACCCATTTATAGCCACCTGGAGCCACTGGTGTCATCAGTCCTATATAATCGACTTGCCAGCTGTGTGCAGGGCCTTTCCCCTGGGGAATCTGCCCCATAGCCATCTGTAACCTCTGTCTTTCCTGCTGACAGACAGAGCAGTCCTTATTGGCATTTTGTGCCTCAGAAG
>NW_006921694.1:1064157-1077029 GCF_000298275.1 Orycteropus afer afer | reverse complement strand
ACAAAGTATATGTGAACTGCTGTATGGAAAGTGAATTTGCTCTGTAAATCTTCACCCAAATCACAATAATAATAATAATAAAACCCAGCTGCCCTTTTTGTCGAAATCGATAAGCTAATTCTAAAATTCATATGGAAATGCAAGGGATCAAGAATAGCAAAACAATGTTGAAAAAAAAAAGAAAATTGAAGGACTCACAATTCCCAATTTCAAAACTAACTACAAAGTGACAATAATCAAGATGAGTGTTTATTGGCATAGAATAGAAATATGTATCAATGGAATAGAAATGACAATCAGCAATAAACTTCCATATTTATGGCCAACTCATTTTTTAACAAAGGAATCAAGACAACTCAATGGGAGAAAGAATAATCTTTTCGACAAATGATGAGACATTTGGATGTCCATGAACAAAAGAATGAAAGTGGACTCTTACCTCACACCATATACAAAATTAATTTAAAATGGATTAAATATAAGAGAGAAATCTACAGAAGAAACCTGAGAAGAAAACTCTAACAGTTCAAAAGAAGAAAATATGGGTTAAAGCTTTATGATTTTTAATTTGGCAATAGTTCCTTAGTTATGACAGTAAAAGTATGAGCAACACAAAAGAAATAATAGATAAACTGGACTTCATCATCATTAAATACTTTTGTGCTTCAGAGGAGACTATCAAAAAGTGAAAAAGATAACTTGTTGAATGGAGGTTGCAAATCATATATCTGATAAGGGCTTATAAAACTCCAAAAACCATACTCCCTGCCATCAAGTCGATTCTGACTCATAATGAACCCCTCTGGGTTTCCGAGGTGGTAAATATTTATGGAAGTACATTGCCCAGTCTTCCTTCCACAGAGTGACTGGTGGGTTTGAACCACCAACCTCTGGCTAGCAGTCAAATGCCTTAGGCACTATGTCACCAGACCTCCTTTATAGTATGTAGAATGTATAATGAACTCTTACAACTCAACAATAAAAAGACAAATAATTTGATTTTAAAAAATAGGCAAAGGCTGGTGAAATCCCTGAGACTATGGCCCCTAGCTGCCCTTCAGGTCTGGAATTGAACTCACTCCTGTGGGTTCCAGCCAAACAAAAGACAGGCATATGAGGTGAATATTTACATTAGGTAGATACACTCCTTGGAGAGGTCAATCATGGGAGAATAGAAGGGTTGTGTATGCACGGGGAGACAGCTAGGGGGAGGGCAGGAGTGCAAGGGAGGGAAGGAGGCAGGGAACAGGTAACCATGGGGAGGGAGTGGGAAGAGAGCTGTTGCATTGTGGGTGAAGTCAATGTCATGAGACAAAGTGTATGTGAACTGCTATCTGGACAATGAATTTGCTCTGTAAACTTTCACCCAAATCACAAATGAAAAAAAAAAAAAAAAAAGTGAATTCAGAAAGAGAATGAAAAAAAAAAAAAATGGGCAAAGGATTTGGACAGATATTTCTCCAAAGAAGATATTCAAATAAACAGTAAGTACAGGGTAAGATGCTTGGCATCATTAACCATTAAAGAAACAAATCAAAACCCTGAGATACCACTTCACAACCATCAGGATGGCTATAATAAAATATGTGAACAATAACAAGTGTTGGTGAGGATATGGAGTAATTAGAACCCTCATATATTGGTGATGGAAATGGAAATGGTGGCTATGGAAAACAATTTGGCAGTTTTAAAAAATTCTAACATAGAATTGCCATATACACAACAATTCCACTCCTCAGTATATAACCAAGATTATTTAAAACATATATCCATACAAAATGTTATACACAAATGTTTGCAGCAGCATTATTCATAATAGCCAAGAAGTGGTAACATTCCAAATGTCTACCAACTGGGGATAAAAAAAAAAGTGGTATGTCCACAATATTGCATGACCAGTAATAACAAACACTGATCCACAGATCTATAGGTGAGAGGGTAAATGATCATGTATGTCTAGGAATATATCCATGACCATATATAAGTTTGGCAGATGGTATTTCTACATATGTATTTGTATGTGTTATAAGAATGTCCATATGTATAATAGAGCAAAGGGGCAAAGGTATGATGACTTCTTAGCCACAGCCAACACCCTGAGGGAATGAGTCACTGGGCCCACAGGCTCAGGACCATGGTCATGGGGGATATCAAGCTCAGTTGGTATAATGCACAAAAGGGAAGACCCTCAATGAGATGGATTGACACAGTGGCTGCCACAATGGGCTCAAGTACAGCAGGGATTGTGAGGACGGTGAGGGACCGGGAAGTGTTTCACTCTGTTGTACGCAGGGTCACTATGAGTCAGAGCCAACTCAAAGGCACCTATAACAACAACAACAACTACACAAAGACATTGTCTTACATTCTACTTTAGTGAATAGCAAATACAGTCTTAAAAGCTTACAAGTAGCCATCTAAGATGCAACAATTGGTCTCTCTTAACCTGGAGCAATGAAGAATGAAGGAAGCCAAAGACACATGGAAACAATTAGTCCAAGGGACTAGTGGACCATGTGAACCTCAGCCTACATGACCCTGAGAACAGAAGAACTAGATGGTGCCTGGCTACCAGTACCAACCACTCAGAAAGGGATCAAAATAGGAGATGTTGGATAGAGTGGGAAAAAAATGTAAAACAAAACTCAAAATCATAAAATAGACCAGGCTTACTGTTTGATGGAGACTGGTAAAACCCTTGAGGCTATGGCCCCTAGTAATCCTTCCAGCCTGTAATTGAACTCACTCTTGTCCCTTCCAGTCAAGAAATAGACAGGATTATATGGGGAACAATTACATCAGGTAGGTACACTCCTTAGAACAATCAGCCATGGGAGATCAGAATGGCAGTACATGCACAGGAAGCTAGCTCAAACAGCAGGAATGTATAGGAAAGACAGGCACAGGGAACAGGTAATGACAGGGAGGAAATGGGAAGAGAGTTACAACATAGGGATTATAATCAATGTCATGAATCAAAATGTGTATGAACTATTGTAAAGAAAATGAATTTGGTTTGTAAACTTTCAAATCACACACACACAAACAAAAGTGGTATGTCCATACAATGGAATATTATTCAGCAATATAAAGGAATGAATTATTAATACATACTACAATGGGAATAAGCCTTGAAAACATTATGCTAAGTGAAAGAAGCCAGACACAAAAGATCAGATATTGCATGATTCCATTTATACAAAATGTCTAGAATAAGCAAATCCATAGAGACAGAAAACAGATTGGTGGTTGCCAGGAACTTGAGGGAAGAAGGCATAGGGAGTGCCTGCTAATGGATACAGGGTTTCTTCTTGAGGTTATGAAAATGTTCTGGAATTAAATAGTGGTGATGGTTGCACAACCTTGTGAATACACTCAAGCCACTGAAAAAAGTGCATGTTTGAAAAGCGTAAACTATTTGGTTTATGAATTATATCTCAATTAAGAAATATCGGTAAAAATTATCAAAGCCAAGAGAGTAAACAAATAAATAAACATATATCATTGAGGAACTGCTTCAGATTAAAGCATTCTAAAGAGACATGACAGCCGAATACAATGCCTGAGTCTGGATTGGATCCTGGCTTGTAAAAAATAGCTATAAAGGACATTAAGATGAATAATGAAATTTTAATATGGACTACAGATTAGATCATAGTATTTTATCAACTTGAAATTTCCTGGTTTTAATAATTGGTACTGTGGGTACATAAAGAATTTCCATGGAAATGTCTTAGGAATACACAATGAGTTCCTTAAAGGTAACAGGACATCTTGTCTCAGACAGCTCAGAAAGAAAAAAAGTGTGTATACGTGCAGAGAGAGAGACAGAATGACAGAAAATTAATTTTAAAGCAATTTGAGCTTTATAAACATTGGTGAATCTAGGTAAAAGATAAGGAGCTCTGGTGGTGTAGTGTCTAAGGCATTTGACTTCTAACCAGAAGGCTGGTGGTTCAAACCCACCAGTCATTCTGTGGAAGACTGGGCAATCTAGTTCCATAAAGATTTACCACCTCAGAAACCCAAAGGGGGTTGCTGTGAGTCGGAATTGACATGATGGCAGTGAGTCTGGTTTTTAGGTAAAGGATATCCATGATTCCTTGTACTATTCTTGTAATATTTCTGTTAAGTTTTGAATTGTACTAAAATTTAACATTATCAAAAAACAGTGGAATATCTATCTATCTATGTATCTATCTATGTATCTATCTGTCTCTGCTCTTAGAGAGTCTGAATTCTAGCTGGGAAAGAGGAAAATTTGAAAAATTAGGAGACTGAGTGAGGAAAGCTTTAACAGAAGACTTGCTTACAAATGCAGGTGGATCAAGAGAGGATGTTAGAAGGACCTTTAGATTGGGGCAATAATAGCTACATCCCTGATGTCAGGCAAATGGTGTCAGTGAGAAGGCGCTTAGAGCGTTTCCCTTGCCTTGAAATAATGCTGTGTAGAGTAATTGTGGCGATTTCTGAAACCATCCTAGGGAAACAAGAAGGAAAGGCCTCTCAATTTTTTTTTTTTTAAATCGTAATAATACATTGTCTGTCTTCTGTGTTATATAATTGTTGTTGTTGTTGTTATGTGCTGTCGAGTCGGACCCGACTCATAGCGACCCCTCCTTCGGTATCCGAGGCAGTATCACTACGGAAGTAGGATTGCCCAACCTTCCTTCCGAGGAGTGGCTGGTGGGTTTGAACTGCCAGCCTTCTGGTTAGCAGTCAAGTGCCTTAGCCACTATGCTACCAGAGCTCCTTTGTTATATGATTAGACATTAAAATTAGAAATCACTCTGGTGAGCAGAGTGGCTACTCTGGTATGTGGCTTTATCTGGTGATAAATTCTGCTGAAGGCAGAATGATGGATATGGTGAATTGCAACTCATGTTCACATCAACCTTTTTCTAAAATGCCTTCCTAGAAAGTTAAAAATTATAATACCCAGACTCCCTTGCAGTTAGGGTTAGGGACATAAATTAGGTTCCCCTGTTAGACTTGCATGGCATATGGAAGGTGGAGGAACTAAGGCAGGGGCTATCTCCTTGCTTCTGTTGCTGAAAACTGAAACTGGGGAGACACTGAGCATTTGTGTGACAGCTGTGCAGACCCCAGCCACTGGTTCACTAATGTAGAGGGAGCAAATGTGCTTGGCTGTTAACTGAAAGGTTGGTGGTTCGAGTCTACCCAGAAGTGCTTCAGAAGAAAGACTTGGTGATCTACTTCTGAAAAATCAGACATTTAAAACCCTGTGGAGCACAGCCCTACTCTGACACACAGGGGATTGCTGTGAATCGGCCTAGCAGGCCTGAGGGCAACTAGAGCTTTTTGGGGAAAAGAAGAGGAACCACATTTAGCATTTCGGCACCTAATACAATTTCACTCATTGCTATGCCTGTGTCCAGTGTTGCAGACATTGTGTCTTGTCTTATAACTACTCTGGTATGTGGCTGAATACAATCCTATGCATCAGTGAAAGTGAATAAATTAGACCTTCATGTTTCCACATGGCTAGTTCTCAGAAATGATGCTGAATGAAGAAAAAATTCAGAATGATACCTACAGCATGATATTTTTCAAATAAAATCTGAAAACATCTAAAACAAGAGTAACTATTATGAATTGACACATAACATAGGTAGAAAATATGCAAATATGTATTATAACAATTTCAGGATAGTGGTTACTTTTAGAGGAGGAAGAAGAGCAAAGGGAGAAATACATGGCTCAAATGGCATCTGTAATCCTTCATTTTTATGAAAAACCCTGAGGTAAACAGGGAATACTGTTAATATTTGATTAAAGTGGCTGTGGGTATACACATGTACACTAGTGAATATTTGAGATATTTTGCAATTTAACAAATGACATGCTAAAAAGAATAAGATGCCCTTATCATGAGCACTCACTGCCAGTTCAGCGCAGGACAAAATGAAGGCAAATAAGACCGGATCCAGAGCTACCGGGATCCCAGCATTGCTCGGTAAATTCTAGAAATTGCTTTTGGGAATAAATCCTTGGTATCAACTCCTTTATTTGTCACTTCCTTTATTCAAAATTGGAGTACAAAGTACGTGCTTCCAGAAATGATTACTGGAATTTTCCACTTGTTTATATTCTATACAAATAGTTGTGGCTTATGTTTATTTTAGTAATATTTTCTCTCTCTGCTCCTAAATTTGTTTTCATCAAATTTTTCCAAGCTAAATCTCTTCCTTTTTTTTTTTTTCTTTTCCCTAGATTTACATTTCCTTTTCCAAGCATCTGTAAAATCTTGTTATTTACTTTTCCATTTGCTCATAAATCAAATAGATCATCTTCTTGGTTGGTTTTTCACTTTCATCCATATGTTGGTTGATTTGTTATCATCCTTTCTGCCTCTTCACATGTTTCAAGTACAGGACAAGCTTCCAAAGGCTAACAAGTAAGGATTTCCAAGAAGGTTATTGCTCTTAGGTGCCGTCGAGTTGGTCCTGACTCATAGGGACCCTATGTACAACAGGACGAAACACTGCACCAGCCTCACACTGATTGCTATGCCTGTGTCCAGTGTTGCAGACACTGTGTCAATCCATCATGTTGAGGGTCTTTCTCTTTTTTCACTGACCTTCTGCTTTACTGCACATAATGTCCCTCTCTAGGGACTGGTCCCTTGTGATAACATGTCTATAGTACATGGCAGGAAGTCTTGCCATCATAGCTTCTAAGGAGCATTTCGGCTGTACTTCTTCCAAGACAGATTTGTTTGCTCTTCTAGCAATCCATACCGAAAAAAAAAAAAAAAAAAAAAAAAAATCACTGCCATCAATTCAATCCCGACTCATAGTGACTTACCCTCTTTGGGTTTCTAAGGTGGTAAATCTTTACAGAAATAGATTGCCCAGTCTTCCTTCCACACTATTTATATACATGCATACATATGTATGTAGAGAGCAATGGTTCGACCTGCCAACTTTCTGGTCGGCTGTCAAGTGCCTTAGGTACTACACCACCAGAGCAGTCCACAGTACATTCAATATTCCTCACCAACATTCTTCAAATGCATCAGTTCTTCTGCAGTCTTCCTCATTCATTGTCCAGCTCTCACATGCATATGAGGGTACTGAAAATACCATGGCTTGGGTCAGGTGCACCTTAGTCTTCAAAGTGACATCTTTGCTCTTTAACATTTTAAAGAGGCCTTTCGCAGCAGATTTGCCCAGTGCAATACAACAAGGAGGTGATTCCCTCATTCAGACCTAACGGGATGATTTATATGCAGATGGGGATTTAACAATTATTTTGAAGGGTACAAGCTTCCTTTCTTACATGTTCCTCTGAAGGGTGTGTAGGAAGCTGGAGAGGCTATAGAGAGGACAGTTGCTGACAATATTAGGCTGCCATAGTTAGAGTGAGGTCACTTATGTAAGTGGCTGGCCCACCTTCCCTAGACGCTGTCCACTTGTGCTACAGTGCCTAGTAGGCAGCTCTGCTCAAATCACACAGCAGAAGAAAATGAGGCCTTTTACTACTTCCCAGCCATAACAGTAATGACCATGTATTGAGCACCTTCCAAGGAGTTCTGGTGGCATAGTGGACAAGGCATTTGACTGCTAACAAGAAGGTCAGTGGTTCAAACCCACCAGCTGCTCTGCAGAAGGAAGATGGGGTGATCTACTTCCATAAAGATTTACAGCTTTGGAAACCCCACAGGGGTTGCTAGGAGTCAGAATTGACTCGACAGCAGTGAGCTGTTTTTTTTTTTTTTTTAATTGAACACCTTCTGGTGCCAGACTGTGTTCTAGGCACTTGGTGCTACGTCACTGAAGTCATAATTCCTCATGAGAGAGACATTATCATCCCCACATTGCAGACAGAACACTGGGGTCAGAGAAGTGAAGCAGCACATGGCCGTGTCACACAGCTAATTAAAGGGAGAGCCAGATTCACACCCAGCTGTGGCTCATGGCAGAGCCCTGCCCACCCCCAGAACACTTCCCTTTCTGGCTATAGCAGAACGCTGAGCAGACTAGTTGTTCTTCCCAACAATCCACCACCATACAGTCTACCTATTAAATGTCTACTCAAGACAGGAGACTGTTTATGTCTTCAATTTGAATTGTCAAAATGACATTAATAAGAATAAGCATTTACACATACACAAACATTCAAATATGGATATATATACACACTATTTATATACATGCATACATATGTATGTAGGGGCAAGGACGATTATTTGCTTATCATACCAGACAGCCCATGAGATGGTGCTCACATTACCATGTGCTCTGAAAACCAGGTCCTACTGAGGAATGGAGGCATACCTGAATAGGGTCCTGTGTCAGTCTCATGGGCCCAATGCGTACCTCCGCAGAAGAAACCTGCTAAATAAAGGACAGCACATGAGAAATGTCAAGTGTTAACCTACACAAACTTAAAAATCTTTCCTTACATGGATATCACATTATGCCACCGTGCAGACCCTGAATAAAAGAATCCATGCTTATTGACATGGAGATGGGTTACAAAACATCATGTCTGGTACAATCTTGGAAGCTCTGGTGGTGTAGTGACTAAGCCATTTGACTGCTAACCAGAAGGCTGGAGGTTCAAACCCACCAGCCACTCCTTGGAAGGAAGACTGAACAATCTATTTCCATAGAGACACGCCTTGGAAACCCAAGGAGGGTCGCTATGAGTTGGATTCAACTCAACAGCACTGAGTTTTAGTACAATCTTGGTTTTGTAAAAGACCTACGTACACTTATGCATTGAAAATGTCTCAAAGGATATATTCCCAAATGGTAAGTGGTGGGACTTTGGGTTATTTTAACTTTAAGTGCCTGAAGTTTTACAACAGGGCATGTACTGTTTTACGGGAGAAAACAATTCAATAATTATTTACTGAGAACCCAGAATAAATCTATCCACCTATGAAGAGTTGATCTTTGACAAAGGGTCAAAATTCATTAAATGGGGAAGAAATAATCTCTTTAATAAATGGTACTGGCAAAACTGGATATCCATTTGCAGAAAAATGAAACAGGACCCATATCTCATATCTTATACAAAAATGAGCTCAAGTTGGATCAAAGATCTGAACGTAAAACCTAAAACCATAAAGACCATTAAAAAAAAATTGGGAAAAACTTAGGGGCCCTAATTCAAGGCATAAATATACCATCAAATTTGCTAAAAAGTCACAAACACTAGAAGACAAAATAGATGACTGGACCTTCTAAAAATTAAACACTTATGTCATCAACAGATTTCACCAAAAGAGTAAAAATAGAACCTACAGTGGGAAAAGTTTTTGGCAATAACATAATGGACAAGGGGCTAATCTCTAAAATTTATACAAAACTTCAACATCTCAACAACAAAAAGACAAATCATTCAATTAAAAAATGGGCAGAGAACATGAACAGACACTTCGCCAAAGAAGACATTCAGGAAGATAACACACACAAGAAATGTGTGCAATCATTCGCCATTAGAGAGATATAAATCAAAACAACAGTGAGATACCATCTCATCCCAGCACTAATAGCAAAGTTAAAAAAAAAAAAAACCAGAAAACAACACATGCTGGCAAGGATGTGGAGAGACGAGAATCCTTATACACACTGCTGGTGGGGCTGTAAAATGGCACAACCACTGTGGAAAATGGTATGGTGCTTCCTTAAAAATCTGGAAATAGATACCATATGATCAGCAATCCTTAGACTACATATATATCCTAGAAAAATAAGAACCATGACATGAACAGACATACGCACACCCATGTTCACTGCAGCACGACAGACAATAGCAGAAAGATAGATACGATCTAAATGCCCATCAATGGAGGGATGGATTAACTAACTATGATACATACACACAATGGAATACTACATAATGTTAAAGAATAGTGATGACCCTGCCAAACATCTCATAACATGGATGAATTTAGAGGCCATTATGCTGTAAGTTAGTCAATTACAAAAGGACAAGTGTTGTATGAGCCCACTATTGTAAAAAGTCAAGAAAAGTTTTCACAAAAAAAGAAATATTCTTTGACAGTTATCAGGGTTGGGTGGAGAAAGGAGGGCAAACCACTATGAGGGCAGACATATATTAATTTGGGTTAAGGGGGGGATCACTAAAAGAAAAGAGAAAAAAAAAGAAACAAAATAATTATGTACTGAGCTTTATTATGTGCCAGACACCATGCTAGGCTGTTATGATTTTGAAGAGCGCATAAAATTTTCTCTCCAATGTGGAAGCTAATGCATTTCTATGGTATAAGAGCTGTTCCTATCTTTAGATCTTATTTTTGTCATCTTCGTGTTTGGGTCTGAGGGGTTAACTGCTTACTCCCACCAATGTTTGTCATGAACCAATGATTCAGCTCAGTTGCATGTCCTCAAATAAGCTGAGAACATCATTGTATAACCATAAGAGGCTAAACTCTGCCTTGCCACTCTAGGAATGAGTCCAGGCCTCTCATATACTCAGGCGACAACACCCTCTAACTGCAAGCATAGTGCAAATATCTGTACTTCTGTATTCAATTATTTCACTTGGACTTCTAAAAATGATTTTTCTCTAAACTAATTTGGCTTAAAGTCTTGGCCTCACCTCCCTGGATCTACTTTGATTTTTCTATAAGAAGCTGTAGTCATTTTTGAAAAAACAAACAAAATGCTTTATTGTGATTTGGGTAAAATTTTACAAAGCAAATTCATTTTATATTCAACAGTTCATACACATTTTGTTTTGTGACATTGGTTACATTCCCTGCAGTATAACATATCACCTCCCATTTCTTCCCTGTGGTTTCCCTTTCCCTGTGTCCTTCTTGCCTATGCATTCCTGACTCCCTACATTTTTCCCTGTGTAAATGCTGCCCTTCTGATATCCCATGGTCAATTGCTGTAAGGAGTACATCACCCTGATGTAGGTGTTCAGCTCATGGGCCTGTCTATTGCTGAGAATTAAGCCACAGGAGTGAGTTCAATTCTAGGTCCAAAGGGTGACTCAGAGGAGGCTGAGGTCATTTTGCCACTCTAGGAAGATTACCCTGCATCATCCCTGTTGGTAGGACAGATACACTCAGTAGGCATCATAATTTAGAGGGCCAGGAACAATGCAATGGCCTGAGGGCCAGATGAGGCTGCTCCATTAATTAAAAAGCAAAGCTCTTGAGCAGCCTCTAAGATACAAGTATTGGTCTCTTCCTGTCTAAAACAAAGGAGAGTGAAGGAAACCAAAGACTAAAGGGAGCAATTAGTTCAAAGGACTAATGCATTTTAGGACTACACGACCCCAAGACCAGAAGAACTAGGATGGTGCCAGCTACCACTATCAACTGCTTTGACGGGGATCACAATAGAGGGTCCCAGACAGAGTGGGAGAAAGATGGAGAACAGAAAATCAAATTCACAAAAAGACCATACTAACTAGTCTGTCAGAGACCAGAGGAATCCCTGAAACAACAGCCCTAAGACACCCTTCTGACCTGGAACTGAAGCCATTCTCAGAGACCACTTTTCAGCCAAACAATAGACAAGCCCATAAAATAATAATCCTGAGAGGAATGTGTGCCTTGGAATAATCAATTATACAAGATCAAAGGTTCAACATTTGCCCAAAAGCAAAGATGAGAAGGCAAACAGGGGTAGAAAATTTGGATGAAAGGAAACAGGCAACCCAAGGCAGAAATGGGGAGAGTGTTGACACATTGTGGGGAATGTAACCAATGTCACGGAACACTTTATGTACAAACTACTGAATAGGAAACTAATTTGCTCTGTAAACTTTCAGCTAAAGCCCAATAAAAAAACATGTTCAAAATAAGATAAAATAAATGATTTTTAAATAATACTAATAAAAAGGCAGAACTCTTCTTTCAACTAAACGTTTGACGGCAAAAAACATTTCCCTTTCTTCTTTCATTCCCCTTCCCCGGGTTTAACTCCCAATGCACACAGCTCTAAATCCTCTCCAAAACATGACCCCAAGTGGCTGACACTTTTCCTCTGTAAGGGTGACCCCACCCTCGCCCCCAGCATTCTTACGTAAATAAATGGTCCTGGGTGCTTTGGCCTCTCACCAAACCACCCAGCAGAACACTTGAAGAGCCCTTGAAGGCCTGTTAAGCTGAGGCCTGTGCACCTGTTTGGGTTTCTCCTGAGGGAAAAGCTGCTCCTCCAGCTCTGCCTCGGGGTGGAGGCCTGCAACAGTGGGTCGGTCTTTCCATCCAACAGAGCTGGTGTAACTAAAGCCCACTCACAGGCCAGTGGCAAGTCCCTCCGGTGTTTCCTTGCTGTCTCCAGGTAAAAGTGACATGCTCACATCTCCTATGCCTCTTTTCTCAAAGAAATCCTGTGCAATGTGCATGACACCAGCACCCGGAGCTGGTGCACAGCCCTAGGAATAACTGCTCTGGAGGGGCCCACTCTCCTGCATCCCTACACCTTGGGTCCCCACCCAGCTCCACTCCAAAGGCACTTATGTTTGTTTGAAACATATACCCCTCCTTAAGCAGAAGCACAATGCTACAATCTTGCCTAAAAGTTAATGATTGAAAGTGAAGTCAGTTTGATATATTAGGAAAAATTTGATTGATATCCTGTGGTTTGTGCTCACTCTCCCTGTGATCTCTCTTGGGTTCTCAGCATCCACCATACACATGCAAACAAGCCCAACAAGTCCACCTATTCATGGGTTCTCCAGAAAAGGCAGGCTCTCAAAGCACCTAGTCATTCATGGGTCGTTGCTGTTGTTATTAGGTGTCGTCAAGTCATTTTTGACTCATAGTGACCCCATGCACAGCAGACAAACACTGCCCAATCCCGCGCCAGCTCCACGCTCCCTGCTATACTTGAGCCCATCATTGTAGCCACTGTGTCAAT
>NW_006921694.1:1056894-1062702 GCF_000298275.1 Orycteropus afer afer | reverse complement strand
ATCATTCAATATTTTGCCCATAGAATCTTTCAATATTGTAACTTGTTTGTTTTTGTTTTGTTTTTCACAATTTTATCCCCAGCATCTAGAAGATGCTCAATAAACAAGTAATTGTGAGCAGCTAAAAGGAGGACAGGATCAGAGCATGAAGAGAAACACATGTTCCAGCCACCCCAACCACAGGGGTTTCCCCAATAACCTAATGAGGAATGTTTGCTAAACCACCAAACCAAACCAAAACCACAGACATTGGGCCGATGGTAATAGTGACCATACAGGACAGAGCAGAACTGCCCCCAGAGGGTTTCCAAACCTGTAAATCTTTATGGAAGCAGATTGCCTCATATTTCTCCTGCAGAGCAGCTGGTGAGTTCAAACTTCTGACCTACTGGATAGCAGCTAAGTGCTTTAACTACTGTGCCAATGGAGCTCCTTGCTAAACCACAGTGTAGTTAGATTTCTTTTGTTTATATTTACTTTTTCTTAACTGTGTAAAAATACATATAACAAAATATTTGCCAATTTAATCATTTTTACACGTATAATTCAGTGACATTATTTTCATCATGTTTTACAGCCAATTACCACTATCCTTTTCCAAATTAGTTACCTCCCTTAACAGAAACTCCTAAGCAAGGACTCCCCACTGCAGGGGACAAGGGTTTGATTCCCAGCCAATGCACCTTAAGCACAGCCACTGCTTGTCTGTGAGTGGAGGCTTCCATGTTGCTATGATGCTCAATAGCATTCAGTGGAGCTTCCAGGCCTGGAAATCTACTTCCACATATCAGCCAGGGACATCCTAGTAGATCACAATGATCCAATCTCATTGTACCTGGGGCTACAGTGAGTCAGGGCTGACTCCAGGGCCACTAACAACAACAACCTCTGCCTCCTCCCCCCATCCCCACACACACTGGTAACCACTAATAAGCTTTGGTCTCTATACATCTACCAATTTCATGTAAGTGGTACCATGGTATCCTTCTATGACTGACTTATTTCACTTAACATAATGTTTTCAAGGTTCATACACCTTGTAGCATGTATTGGGACTTCATTTCTCTTTACACAATGTAGTCTTAACTGTACAACAATTATAGTACCAAATGTGTGTATACACATGTGTGAATGATAACATACACACATACATATATACAGGTAGCAGGGTCATCAATTCACATTAAGATGAGCCAGTTCTCCAGGAAAATAATAATAATAATAAGAGCCCTATTTTGTAGCATTTACTGAATTCCAAGGTGTAAATCCTTTTACCATGGATGATCTCAAGCTAGGAACTATATAGTTCCCTGAATGCACAGCTGGGAACATTTGTTTTTATCCAGAGAGGGTCGCTGAGTGGCAAACCCTTTCAGTTTTTGTTTATGTATAAATGTCTATCATTCACTTTTATTTGATAATTTAACTGGATGTGGAATTATGGTTGATAGACATTTTCCTCCAGACTTTGAAGTTGAGAGAGAGGAAATAGTATTTCTTGTTTTGGAGGTCTTAAGGTCGAGGAAGGCTTCATGAAGGCAGGTAGGTCATGAAGATTAGGAAGACTATAAGATTGGGCTGGGGAGGAAATTCAGACAAGACAGCAAAGGTGCTCATAGGGGAGAAGCAAGAATCCAGAGAGCCAGAATATGGAATATATGAAAGAGAAAACTGGGAAGGCTGGGGTCAGATCCCTAGAAGATGCTGACAAGGAACTCACTTTTTATTCTGCAGGTACTTGCAGGTTTTTGACCAGAGGTTTAACACAACCAGACTTGTGACTTAGGAAGATTAAACATTTGGTTTGCCTAATTTCTCGATAAACAAGAACAGAGATTTAGCCCAAAAACAAAACAAAAACAAACAGAAACCCTGCTATGAGTAGGAACTACAGCAGTGAAAGCAAGTGGGAAAGTTTACTGCTATGATGAAAAAAAAAAACAAGCACAGCTTGGCTTCACTTCAACAGAAAAGGAACTCCAAGATAAAAACCAGCTGGTCCAGGGTAGGCAGATGAAAGGGACGGACAAAATCTTGTGAGAAATTAAAGCCATACAAATTTGGCTCATTCACCTGCCACTGCCCCACAGTCTATAGTGGTGATTGTCACATCCCCCAGTAGTTTCAGCTTCAGGGATTTTGTTAACTTGAAATCATTGAGTCTGAGAGCTTCTCGAAGATGGAAGCTGAGAATGCAGGAAGGGAAGTGGGTTACCAGAAATCCCTCCCTCTGCACAGCCCACCCCTCCTTCTAGTGAGGGCTCAAATGCCCCTCAATCTCTGGAGACTTCTCAAGCCCAACTTCACCCAAAGCAGAATGAGCAATTCATTCTACAGTAGTTCTGTCCTCCATAGCACTTATTTTATTCGTTGCTTAAATACTTTTTTCCTTGGCAAAATGAGGAATTTCTTGAGGACATAGACTTGTGTTTGTTTTTGTTCTGTTTTTCACAATTTTATCCCCAGCATCTAGAAGATGCTCAATAAACAAATAATTGTGGAACTGAATTAAACTCTGGTGGCATAGTGCCTAAGGCATATGACTGCTAACTAGAAGGCTGGCGGTTCAAACCCACCAACCACTCCTCAGAAGGATGACTGGGCAATCTACTTCTGTAGAGATACTGCCTTGGAAACCCAAGGAGGGTTTCCTCATAGGGTTTCCTATGAGTCAAATCAACTCAACAGCAGTGAGTTTGGTTTTGTTTGGTATTTAAGATCATATAGGTTTTTAAGTAACAGGGTCAGAACTGGGACTTCATTTTTCCCTGCATTTACTCTTCCATTATATTCCAAGATGGGACTGCACTGCACAACTTTCTGTTATCATGAGCCCTAAATAAGCTTCTAGACTCCAAGTTTGCAAAATATATGACACAGCTCTAGCAATTCCTATTCAAGCCTTGGTCTGATCTACTGCTCACAGGGCTACCTCTACCACTAAGAAGGAAAAGGGATGTGTGTGTGTGTGTGTGTGTGTTGGGAGTAGAAATCCATACCTTCCAACTTTCAAAAACAAATCTCTGATTCTCAATGTTACCCACTCCAATGACTTCTCCTTTGTAATCTCTTCTTCCCCACCACCTGCAGTGCTGAGTGTTCACAGGTATATACACAGGTATATACACACACACACACAAACACACACAGCTTAAAGCAAACTGGTTTCAAACTGGTTCATTCTGGTTGGACCTCTTGCTGAGAATTTCCAGGTGATTCTGGTTAAAATGTAGATTCTGATTCTGTATATCTGGAGTACCAAAAAAATCAAACTCACTGTCATCGAGGGGGATCAGACTCATAGCAACCCCTCCTTGGGTTTCTGAGGTGGTACTTCTACAGAAGTAGATCACCCAATCTTCCTTCCAAGGGGTAGCTGGTGGATTTGAACCACCAGCCTTCTGGTAAGCAGTCAAATGCCTTAGGCACTATGCTACCAAAGCAAATGCAAATTCTCAGCAGAGGACCAAACAGGAATGAACTGGTTCCAAGCCCTGAGGCAAACCTGACTTCACTTCATTAGGAGGACTCTAATGAAGAGGAGTGACTTGTTCACTCACAAAAGGAACCAGCTGTAGGAACAGGAATAGGCATTTTTAAACACCCTTAATTAACTTGCCTGTTGTCCTGCTAGTTTTGATTCTAAAATAACATTTAATTCTCTCAAGGTGTCCCTCTATTCCCAGGCCAAATTTCTGTCTTTAATCTTCTGAGCTCTGGGTAAATAAAGGTTGTGTTTGACTTTTGCCTTTATCATAGGAATATGTCCACCCTCTAGTTCCCAGCCAAAGAAAGGCACCAGCACTACAGCTTCTAGGTGCTCTGCTCTTGAGGCTGGGCACCTTGCTACACACCCAGAATCCCTGTCTCCCCTCTCAGCCCACCCAGACATGCTCGTCTTCCTTCTGTCTCTTCTCAGCCAGGGTCCCATGGTTGGCTTTGGCCCTCATCTGGGTTGATTCTGGCTCCACTGTAGCATAGCATCTCTTGGCACTTCTGCTAGGGACTCTCAGTTCCCAAGAGGGTCCTCCCCTCCCCTTCCTGCTCCCAAGTCTTCATGTTAGAAGTAACCAGGGAACTTTGAAAATAATAAATAAATATTAATATGTATTAATAAATAATAAATTATTGTTTGAAAAATAATAAATGTAACCTGGGCCCTACTCCAAACCAACAGAATCAGAAATCTTAAGGATGAGGCCAGAACGGACATCTTTTCATCTCAGAATTGACTTGATGCAAATTTCTTTTTTTCTTTAAATTGGGTGCAACCAGGATTGAAACCCACTACTCTGTTCTTCTGAATACCTGTTTGTTTGTTTTACAATAGACATGTATGGTGTCAGCCTCAGCTTCTGCCTCCTCCCATACACTTCTAGTACATATTCATTTATTCAACAAAATGGTAGTGGAGTGTTTAGCTTTTGAAAGCACCAAAAACCACCCCAGACTCAGCAGTCATAGTGAATCCAGATGCTACGGGGTCTTTCCCAGATAGCCTCTCCAAAAATATAAGATTGTCACTTAGGCAAGATATTCCCAGAGGATGGTAACCCTAAATTATATTCAAAATCAATCAAAAAAAATTTTATACTATTCTTTTGTTATATATATATTTATGTAGATTATTACTAATAGCCAGGAGATAATCACAGTAAGTGACATACCTAACTAATTTGCATTTTATGCCCTACTGTTGTTTGACTCATGAATATTACATTAATTTAGTAGCATAATGGTCTTTCACATAAGTGTAAATACAGAAATATCTGCTCATCAAAATATACAGCCATAAGAGAAAAGATCAATTGACTTTAAGATTTAAAAATTCCATTTACAAAAACCAAACAAGAAACAAAATTCTCTATAATTTAAAATGAGAAAGAGATAAACCATAGCCTGGGAGATGATATGTAAAATTCATAAAAATCAACAAATATTAGTAACCACACTATACCATTATTTAAATTACCAAAAAAAAAAAAAAATCAATAAAAGAGACAGCCAAAAAGAAAACTGGGCAAACATTTGAAAAAAAAATTCAGAGAAAAGGAAATACAAGAATGAAGAAATCTCAACCTAATTAGTAGTAAGGAAAATAAAAAATGTAAGTCAAAATGAGATAGATATTATTTCACATCCAAACATTTTAATCAACAGAATGATAAAATAAGGGTCAAACATTAAAAAGAACAAGGAGGTAGACCCATAGGAACTCTTATATACTGTTGGTGAAAATGTAAATTGATTCAGCTACTTGTTTCTCCTCAAATTGAGGAGAAACAGCTGTAAACATCCATCAATAATTGGAACATGGAATATACAAAGTATGAATGTAAGAAAATTGGAAGTTGTCAAAATGAAATGGAATGCATAAAGATTGATATCCTAGGCATTAGTGAGCTGAAAATGGACTGGTTTTGCCCATTTTGAATCAAACAACCATATGATCTACTATGCTGGGAATGACAAATTGAAGAGGAATGGAATGGTATGGCATTCATCATCACAGAGGTTGTTTCAAGATCTGTCCTGAAGTACAATGCTGTTAGTGATAGGATAATATCCATACGAGTACAAGGAAGACTCGTTAGTACTACTATTATTCAAATTTATGCGCCAACTACCAAAGCCAAAAATGAGGAAATGAAAGGTTTTTATCAACTTCTACAGTCTGAAATTGACCAAACATGCAATCAAGATGTGTTGCTTATCACTGGTGATTGGAATGCAAAAGTTGGAAACAAAGAAGAATCGCCCGGTAGTTGGAAAATTTGGCCTTGGTGACAGAAATAACACTGGAGATTG
>NW_006921694.1:1051460-1055581 GCF_000298275.1 Orycteropus afer afer | reverse complement strand
GATGTTACCAAACCACATGGCAGGCCATTAATTCAAGTCCATTCTAAGTCTCAAGGTCAGCAGAGGATGGTAGGCTGCTCAAGAAAGACACAGCTACATGCAGGGTCCAAGTGTGCCCTCAACTAGAGACCATTCCCAAAGCTTCTCCTTATATATGGGAAGCAGACCACATCCCAAAGGCAACTACTCAGCTCTTGTGGTAGATCCCACTATGGAGTTGATTGCCAGTTTCATCATGGGGAATAACTATCACCAGCTGCCCAGCCACTCAACCAGGCCCAGCCAAGTTTACACACAAACATAACTACCACAGGGGCATATGTTCAAGAACCAATGGTATTGAAGAAAGAAGTCGAAGCTGCACTGAAAGAATTGACAAAGAACAAGGCTCCAGGAATTGACGGAATACCCACTGAGATGTTTCAACAAATGGATGCCCCACTGGAGGCACTCACTCAGTTATGCCAAGAGATTTGGAAGATAGCTACTGGTCCACTGACTGGAAGAGATCCATATTTGTACCCATTTCAAAGAAAGGTGATCCCACAGAATGTGGAAATTATTGAACAATATCATTAATATCGCATGCAAGTAAAATCTTACTGAGGTTAATTCAAAAACAGTTGCAGCAGTATATTGGCAGAGAACTTCCAGAAATACAAGCTGGTTTCAGAAGAGCATGAAGAATAAAGGGTATCATTGCTGATGTCAGATGGATCTTGGCTCAAAGCAAAGAATACCAGAAAGCTGTTTACTTGTGTTTTATTGACTATGAGAGAGCATTTGATTGTGTGGATCATAACAAATTGTGGATAATATTGAGAAGAATGGGGATTCCAGAACACTGAATTGTACTCATGAGGAACCTGTAAATAGACCAGGAGGCTGTTGTTCAAACAGAAAAAGGGAACACTGCATGGTTTAAAATCAAGAAGGCAGTGTATCAGGGTTGTATCCTTTCACCATACTTATTCAGTCTATATGCTGAGCAAACAATTTGAGAAGCTGGACTCTAGGAAGAAGAATGTGGCATCAGGATTGGAGGAAGTATCATTAACAACCTGTGATATGCTGATGATACAACTTTGCATGCTGAAAGTGAAGATGACTTGAAGTACTTACTGATGAAGATTGAAGAATACAGTCTGCAGTATGGATTTACATCTCAATATAAAGAAAACAAAAATACTCACAACTGGATTATAAGAAACATTACAATAAATGGAGAAAAGATTGAAATTGTCAAAGACTTCACATTACTTGGGTCTACAATCTACGCCAATAGAAGCAGCAGTCAGGACATCAGATGACGGATAGCACTGGGCAAATCTACTGCAAAGGACCTCTTTCAAGTGCTGAGGAGCAAAGATGTCTCCTTGAGGTCTAAGGTGTCCGTGACACAAGCCATGGTATTTTCAATCATCTCATATGCATGTGAGAGCTGGACAATGAGTAAAGAAGACTGAAGAACTGTTGCTTTTGAGCTGTGGTGTTGGTGAAGAATGCTGAAAGTACTGTGGACTGCTAAAAGAACTAACAGGTCTGTCCTGGAAGAAGTGCAGCCAGAATCCTCCTTGGCGGCAAGAATGGCCAGACTTCATGTCACATACTTTGGTCATGTTGTCAGAAGGGACCATTCCCTGGAGAAGAACGTTATGCTTGGTAGGGTGGAGGGTTGATGAAGGAGGGGAAGGCCTTGGATTGACACAGTGACAGTGGCGATGGGCTCAAGTATAGCAAGAATCATGGAGCTGGCTCAGGATCGGGCGGTGTTTTTGTTCTGCTGTGCAGAGGGTCACTATGAGTCGGAGATGACTCAACAGCACCTAACAACAACAACACTTGGAAAAACAATTCGGTGATTTCTGATAAATAAGTGTATATCCTACAATCTAGCCTCTGGTGGCATAGTGCCTAAGGCATTTGACTGCTAACCAAAAGGCTGGCAGTTCAAATCCACCAGGCACTCCTCAGAAGGAAGACTGGGCAATCTACTTCTGTAGAGACACCACCTCAGAAACCCAAGAAGGGGTCGCTATGAGTCAGATCTGATTCAACAGCAGTGAGTTTGGTTTGGTTTTGGTTCTAGCCTCTTATGTAAATTTCTTCAGAGTATATGCGCCGACATGTTGTTGTTATGTGCTGTCGAGTCAGCCCCGACTCATAACGACCCCTCCTTGGGTTTCCGAGACAGTATCACGATGGAAGTAGATTGCCCCATCTTCCTTCCGAGGAGTGGCTAGTGGGTTTCAACCACCAGCCTTCTGGTTAGCAGTCAAATGCCTTAGGCACTATACTACCAGAACTCCTATAAGCAGACATATAAAAGAATATTCAAGAGAGCATTATTTATAAAAACAAATAATTAATAATGGCCTAATTTATGTATATCTATCACCAGAAAAACTGATAATTAATGAATATCCATACAACTGAATATTATATAGTAATGAAAATTAATGACCTAGAGCTACTCATTCAAAATAAATAAACTTCATAAATAATGAGTTAACAAAAACAAGTTTTAGAAAGAATATATACCTTATGCTACCACTTAGATAAATTTTTTAAATATTTCAAACAATACCAAATATAGTTTAGGGATATTTTAACAGTATTAAAAAATGGGAGTGAAAAATGGCCAATTGAAGTAAGGAGTCTTCCTGTAAGAGCCCCAATGGTGTAATGGTTAAGCTCTCGGCTGTTAAACAAAAGATCAGTGCTTAGAACCCACCAGCACGGGGTAAAAATAGCGTTGGCAACCTGCTCCCACAAAGCAGGGCTTCGGACCAGTTCATTCCACCCCTTTCTAATTTGGTTAGAAATTTGCATTTCTAACCCAGATATACTGAATTAGAATCTACATTTTAATAAGATCCCCAGTTGGTTTTAAAAGATTAAAGCCTAGGAAGCCCTATGGGGCTATTCTACTATGTATAATAGAGTCACTATGAGTCAGAATCAACTTGAAGGTACACAACAAGAAGACAGTGAGGCAAGTGCACAGTAACAAGTCCTGCTGGTTGGGAGAAGGATGTGTCAGGGAGGGATCAAGCAGGGACTTCAATTACATTATTAATGATCTCTTTTTTAGTCATATTAGTGAGTATATGAATGTTCACTGAACTATATTTTCTTATCTTTTCAAATACCTCAAATATTGCAAAATAAATTTAAAATATAATTTTTTATTAGAAAAGTCTACTTTCTATCTTTGGGTTAACATTACTTGAGAAACAGCCACCATGTAAGTGTTTCACAAACACTATTTTTTTTTTTTTTTCCTCCCTAGGAAAGTATTTGGTAAAAATAAGGTGCTCTGAAGGAACTGACTACAGTTTTAACTGCCTCCTTGAACAACTGCCTCCTTAGCCATGAGACCAGAACTGGATGGTACCCAGCTACTATTACTGAACATTTTGATCAAGGAATCATTAGATGAATCTGATCAAAAAGGGAAAAAGTGTAAAAAGGAATTTCAAATCTGTACAGAATCCAGACTCATTGGACCTACTGAAACTGGAGGAACTTCTGAAGCTACTGCTTTGAGAAAATCTTAACACCATGAACCAAAATTATCCCCTCAAGTTATTTTGACACTGAACAACAATTTACCTCAATTAGTAAAGAATATTCAACATGACCAATATGCTTTTTTAAGCAATTATCTATATGAGAACAAACTATCAACAGTAACTCTAAAGCATATATAAGAAGTTCAATGAGTCTCAGTCAGTGGTAGTGAAACAACATGGGTAGAGATACAGCAGGAATGATGATGCAATGTGAAGAATGTAACCAGTGTTATTGAATTGTATGTGTAGAAACTGATGAATGGGTATATGTTCTGCTGTGTATATTTTTACCAAAATTAAAACAAAAAAAATAAAATAAATAAGGTATTCTTATTTACATTTCCTTATAATGCTAATAGAATTTCCCTGAAACTTGATGTAAAGGAATCCTAGAACACTGGACTGAGACTAGGGGGCATTGTTCAAGATAAGTAACTGCTGGTTCTGGTAAGATGGTGGACTAGGCAGAAAGACTGCACAGACCCTCGTCAACAAAGAAAAGGGAAACCAATTAACACAGACACAGAAGATAATCCTGAACCCCTG
>NW_006921694.1:1050818-1051280 GCF_000298275.1 Orycteropus afer afer | reverse complement strand
GAGCTGTGGACTTTTGCCGGTACGGAGGACGCTGCCATTTTGAATGTTTACAAGCGGCTTGACCATTTTCGATATTTAGAGACAGTGCTCTCCCAGATTCTTGCTTAAGAACAAGTTCTGCTCGCCAGCAATCCCAAGGACACTCCGGACCTGCACGACTGAAAAGGTGCGACACTCCTCTTGTTACTCTTAAACCACACACCCGCTTGGTGAATGGAGGTGTGGCCATTCCCCACTCCCACCCACCTTCTGGGGCCATAGGAACTCCATCCCAATCTGTGTGCTCAAATAGAGCCTGGGTGCCCAGCCCTGTCCTCCACCGATTTTTTTTCTCTTTTTTGTTTTCACTTTAGCTTTCTTTCTTCTGGTGTTTAGTTTACTTGTATTTGTCTGTTTTAAACAACTATTATTATTATTAAAACTTTTGTTCTTTTCACTATTATTTTCATTCTTCCCCTCCCA
>NW_006921694.1:1012544-1023098 GCF_000298275.1 Orycteropus afer afer | reverse complement strand
CTGAAACTTGCTCTTGAACAGAGAGTAGCTAAAGCAAATGTATGATGATATAAAAGAACTGAAGATTTTAAATGGTGTCTCAAGAAGACAAAGTAAACTATTACAACGAAATGTGCAAAGACCTGGAATTAGTAAACCAAAAAGGAAGAACACATTCAGCAGTTCTCAAGCTGAAAGAACTAAAAAACAATTCAAGCCTCAACTTGCAAAACTGATAGATTCTATGGGCAAAATGTTGAACAATGCAGGACGCATTGGAATACACAGGAAAGAATACACAGTCACTGTACCAAAAAGAATTGGTAGATGTTCAATCATTTCAGGAAGTAGTATATGATCAAGAATCAAAGATACTGAAGGAAAAAATCAAAACTTCACTTAAAGAACTGGTGAAAAACAAGGCTCCAGGAATTGACAGAATAATCAGATGTTTAAAGAAATGGATGTGGTGCTGGAGGCACTTACTTGTCTATGCCAGGAAATCTGAAAGATAGCTACCTGGCCAACTCAGTAGAAGAGATGATATTTGGGCCCATTCCGAAGAAAGGTGACCCAAGAGAGTGTGGAAATTATCAAACAATAAAATAAATATCACACACAAATTTTGAAGATAATTTTAAAATGTTTGTAGCAGTGTTTTGACAGGGAACTTCTGGAAATGCAAGCTGGATTCAGAAGAGGACATGGAACTAGGGATATCAATGCTGATGTCAGATGGATCTTAGCTGAAAGCAAAGAATACCAGACAGATTTTACTTGTGCTTTATTGACTATGTAAAGACATTCAACTATGTGGATCATAACAAATTGCGGAAACAATGCAAAAAATGGAAATTCCAGAACACTTAATTGTGCTCATGAAGAACCTGTATATAGACCAAGAGGCTGTTGTTTGAACAGAACAAGGGAACATTGCATAGCTAAAAATCAGGAAAGGTATGTGTCAGGGTTGTATCCTTTCACCATACTTATTCAATGTGTATGCTGAGCAAATAATCTGAGAAGCTGGACTATGTGAAGAAGAATGCAGCCTCAGGATAGGAGGAAGACTTGTTAACAACATGCAATATGTAGATAACACAACCTTGCTTGCTAAAAGTGAAGAGGACTTGAAGCACTTACTGATGAAGATCAAAGACAACAGTCTGCAGAATGGATTACATCTCAACATAAAGGAAACAAAAATCCTCACAACTGGACCAATAAACAACATTATGATAAATGGAGAAAAGACTGAAGTTGTCAATGCTTTCATTTTACTTCAGTCCACAATCAACACTCATGGAAGTAGCAGTCGAGAAATCAGACAACATACTGCACTGGGAAAATGTGCTGTGAAAGACCTCATTACAGTGTTAAAAGCAAAGATGTCACTTTGAAGACTAGGTAGTGTAGTGCCTATGGCATTTGACTGCCAACCAGAAGGCTGGTGGTTTAAATCCACTCCTCAGAAGGAAGGTTGGGCAATCTACTTCCGTAGTGATACCACCTTGGAAACCCAAGGAGGGGTTGCTATGAGTTGGATACAACTCTACAACTCTAGACAGTGGGTTTGGAACCCTACCCATAGTGTTTTCAATTGTCTCATATGCATGTGAAAGCTGACAAAGAATAAGGAAGACTGAAGAATTGCTGCCTTTGAATTGTGGTGTTGATGAAGAATACTGAAAATTTCACGGACTACCAAAAAAAAACAAACAAATTATCCTGGATGAAGTGCAGCCAGAACACTCCTTGGAAACAAGAATGGTCAGACTTCTCACCTGCTTTGGTCATGTGGTTAGAAGGGACCAGTCCCCAGAGAAGGATATCATGCTCGGTAAAGCGGACGGTCAGAGAAAAAGGGGAAGATCCTTAACAAGATGGATTAACACAATGGCTGCAATAATGTGCTCAAGGGGAGCAGGGATTGTGAGGATGGTGCAGAACCAGGCAGTGCTTTGTTCTGTTGTACGTACGGTCAATGAAAAGGAGGAAGACCCTCAGAAAAATGGACTGACACAGGGGCCGCAACAGTGGGCTCAAACACAGCGCAAGTGTGAGATGGCACAGGACTGCGTGGCATTTTGTTCGGTTGTACATGGAGTCACTATGAGTCAGAACTGACTCAACAGCATCTAACAACAGTATATGTTTTACTCCATTTACTGGGTTTTCATTTTTAGGGACGCCTGTTATGCATATGTAGATATCCTTTGCCTATCTTCCTTATCTATTGCTTTCCTTCTAATCTTTTTTATACCTCCTTCATTTCTGCTTTATTTTCTCCTCTTTGCAACTTCTATTTCCATTATAGTGCTTTCTTAAGTTTATTCATTCTCATATTTTTTCCGGTTAAATTTTCATTTCTTAAATTGTTTGCTTTTATCTCTACTTCTTTTCTGAATCATCTACTCTCGTTTCCATATCTTTCTGTTGTCTAATCATCTAATTTGGAATTTCCTAATTCAGAGTCAGCCTGTTCTTTCATAACATTCTATCATTTTCTTAATTTTTTTAGTTCAGTTTGAAAAATTAGCTTGCAGTTTCTCTTCTATTTTGTGGGCATATTTGTCTCATGTCCCTTCACTGTCAGTCAGCTGGAGCCAGTGAACCTCGCTCCTTAACTTCTGGCTAAAATACAAAATAAAGAAAAACATTAGTAATATATGTTAGAAAAGGGGTCGATATCCTAATCAGATATTTTTAAAAAGCTCTAAACTCCAAAAGCAAACTCACTGCCAGCCCCATCGAGTCAGATCCGACTCATAGCGACCCTTCCTTGGGTTTCTGAGGTGGTATCACTACGGAAGTAGATCGCCCCAATCTTCCTTTTGAGGAGTAGCTGGTGGGTTTGAACCGCGAGCCTTCAGTTAGTAGTCAAATGCCTTAGGCACTACGCCACCAGAGCTCCCTGAAAAGCTCTAAGAAGACAATAATAAAAAAGGCAAGCACTCCAATAAAAAAATGAGTCAAGTAAGGGACAGGCAATTCACAAAACAAACACATCAAAATGCCGTTAAAATTATGCAAGTGTTCACCCCCTCTAGCAATCCAAAAATGGAAATCAAAACAACTAGCATTCACATTTTGCTCATCAAATTCCAAAGATCTTACAGCGACAATCACCAGTGCTGTTGGGAGTCTGGGGAATTTTGATCATACCCCACTAGAGGGAGAGAAAACTATCCCAGTGCCTCTGGGTCTCTTAGCACAGTACCAAATGCTCCTCTGGGCCTCAATACCTTAAAATGATTAAATTCTTTAAAATGTGTTTGAAGCTCTTTCAATTGTTACTCCTTTTCCTCTGTTTATGCATCTGCCATGATATTTATCATGCAATAATTTGGTCACCATAACCACCAACTGTTGGGGGCAGGAGCACCCCAGGAGACAAGGTGCCAACTCCATCGAGCCACTGTCACAGAACCAGTAAATGATCAGTTGTGGCAGGATGCATCACAGCGCCCAACACCCGAATCCATATGCTACAACCAAAGCCTCATAGATATTTGGTGAGTGGGTGTTTAATTTAACACATCATTAAAAAAACTGCAAAGTCCTGGGTAAAAGGGAGATTACTTTGTTTCTTGGCATAAAATGCTGGGCTTCTGGAGAGACAAAACTGCCAATGTTGCTGTTTGGTAAGAGGTTTTAATATAAGACCAAATCTGGAATTCCTCTTCCCTATTTGTAACAAAAGGGCAATGACATATGCCCTTTGGAGGGGGCAGAGGCCAAGTCTGTCTTACTCATGGATGTATCACCACTGCCTAGTATAGTAGGCAGTTGACAAATGATCGATAACGCTATGATTTTACATTCCTTTTCTTGTAAAATCCTTACTGAGCCTCAAAGTGAGCCAGAAAGTTAAAATAGGTGCCTTGTATTTGTCATCTAATTTAATAAGTTGAATCTCTACAGTATAAGCTCTTTCTTTAGCTGCATGCATCAAACTGTGGCTCTAGAAATCTGACTTGCTGATATGAAAACACACATATTACTTCTTAGTACAGCTAACTTTACCCCTACTCCAAAATCACAGAAAATCAAGAACTGACTTTACATTTTCATTTATATTATTATTATATTTACAAAACGATCTTCTAGACTAGGGAGCTCATTTTTAAATGAAGACTAGAGTGGCGTAGTGCCTAAGGCATTTGACTGCTAACCAGAAGGCTGGTGGTTCAAAAACCAGCCACTCCTTGGAAAAAAGGCTGGGCAATCTACATCTCCGGTACCTAAGAAGGGGTCACTCTGAGTAAGATCCGACTCGACAGCAATGCATGTGTGTCTCTGTGTGTGTGTGTGTGTGTGTGTGTTTCCAGACTAAGTTCAGACTAAGATCATGGTAGAGTATGGTTTCCCAAATGTTGAGACTTGGAAGACTTCCAAGAGGTCATCTTGTCTAATGTTTTCAGTTTATAGATAATGAAATAAGGCCTGTGAGTGTATGCAGCATGCCCAAGGCTATACACAAGTAGGTAGTGTCACAAAGGGATAAAATCAAGGTCTCCTGGCTGGCAGGCTCATGATACCTAATCCCTGAACCACTGTTTCCTACTGTTACGACGCAACACAATGTACTGCCATCAAGTCAGATCTGACTCATAGCAACCTCTCCTTGGGTTTCTGAGGTGGTATCACTACGGTAGATTGCCCAACCTTCCTTCTGAGGAGTGGCTGGTGGGTTTGAACTGCCAACCTTCTGGTTAGCAGTCAAATTCCTTAGACACTACACCACCAAAATTCTCTCCCTTAAAAAACAAAAGCCTAGAATATCAAATCACATTTTCAGACTTCGCAAAGAAAGAATGTTGGACTAGATTTGCTTTTGGTCAGCTTTATTCCCAGTTCCTAACTCATTACTTGGCTTAGTTAATTTAACTCAAGAAACTCTGTAAATATATGCCATTTGCTTGAGAGAATGGCAGATAAATTGCATAAGCTAAAAGCCTTCACTAGCAATTCTGGAAGAGATTATGAATTATTTTTAAATGAAGAAGATAATCATGAGTAAAAAATTTCTCAAATGCCTCATTTTATCATTTTCCTCTGCATTTTATTTTTTTCCAGAGGCTTTTGCAGATTCTGACATAATATACGCATCCACAGAAGAGGAATTAGTCTCTGAAACCACTCCACAAGAACGTCTATGCCTCAGTGTGGATTTTTTGATTAGCCATCTACAAGCTGTAAATGGCAATGTAAAAATCCATACCAAAAAAGAGAAGCAATGAAGCAGGAAAAGGAAAAGAAGATGAGAGGAGATTCAAATGTGGTGAGGGTAAATCATGAACAATTTCCTGTAAGCTAGAAAGATCCTCAAGTCAATTTTGACTCATGGCAACCCCTCCTTGGGTTTCCAGGCACTATCACTATGGCAGTAGATTGCCCAACCTTCCTTCCAAGGAGTGGCTGTTGGGTTTGAACTGCCAGACTTCTAGTTAGTAGTTAAATGCATTAAATGTCATACTAAAGCTAATACTCAGATCTGGGTCCTTGAGTATTAATAAAAAAATAATAGAGGCCAGAAAAATGTATTAAGAGAAAATTGACTGAGGATCAAAAGTTTATATTCTGTCCCAACCCATTCATTAAGTGCTTTAGGCACTATGCCACTCTGTTCTTCATTTAAAAATGAGCTCCCTAGTCTAGAAGAGCATTTTGTGATCAGGGGAAAATCACAATACCTCTCTGGGCAAAAAATTTATAGAACAAGGTAGCTAAACTCAGTTCTTCTCAAATTTATTCCCAGAAACAGACTAATAACAAAGAAGGTTGAAGGCTGAAGATATAGAATACTTCAAACTTCACATTTCTCTGGTCCTGTGTCTCTTATTTAAAAATATTTCAACGTGGATTCTAAGATCTGAATGACCCAAGGCAATTTATTTATCCCCTCTGAACTGCATTTGTCTTGAGCCAACTCCTCCATAAAAATAACTAAAGAAGTTGAAGAATATTAAAATAAAATCTATCTGACCATATCAGAGAGACACTAATGCAGCAATATATTATTGTATAATCTGGGAGAGCAAAAATGGTGAGAAACAGGAGTGTGATTTCTGTGGACATTTTCTCTGAAAGTCACTGACAATTCTGCAAGCAGTGACTGAGAAGCTAAGAGCTTTCAGTCATCTCACAGAGATGGATGGACAACAACTGGAGTTCAGGGCCCACTGCTGACAAAGGATCTAAGTAAATACCTCAGGTTTTAATTAGGACCTCAGTGAGTTACAACCTAGGGATAGGAATGACCCAGAAACCATCCTTCAGAACGGGTGAGTTCTTCTTTGAATTACCCCAATTACTGATTAAGTTATTATCATATACTCCTTACCTAGCTACTAATGAAGCACACACACACACACACACACACACACACAAAGTTGATTTGACTCATATCGACCCCTTCTTGGGTTTCCAAGGCAGTATCTCTGTGGAATTAGATTATCCAATCTTCCTTCTGAGGAGTGGCTGGTGGGTCTGAACCACCAGCCTTCTGGTTAGCAGTCCAATGCCATAGGCACGAGGCCACCAGAGAAGCAAAGGTAAATTCTGACTGAAGGAACAGAACGCGATCCAGAGCCTCTAATTATCTCTAAAATTGTCAGACATAATACCCTCAGTCACAAAAAATAACTTGGATTATAAAGGAGGTGGGGAGACTGATTAAAGATGAAGAGGAAAAAATATCTGTAAGATAAAATCAGACACACCACTGAGAGGTCATGATTATTTCAGACTTAATGGAGAATGAGCCAATAGCATTTCACTGTCATGACTTTAACTCTTATCTTGATTAATTATTTTGTATTCAAAGAGAATAAAAACCTTTTTAAATTTAAGGCTTCTTTTCCACCATCTTCTGACCTCTGAAAACAGTTGTTATTGTTGTTATGTGCCGTCGAGTCAGATCTGACTCATAGAGACCCCTCCTTGGGTTTCTGAGGCAGTATCACCACGGAAGTAGATTGTCCAGTCTTCCTTCCAAGGAGTGGCTGGTGGGTTTGAACCACCAGCCTTCTGGTTAGCAGTCAAATCCTTAGGCACTACGTTACCAGAGCTCCCTCTGAAAACAGTAGATTAGCATAAATCTACAGATGCACCACTTGTCTGCCAGTTTATCATACTGTGGTGGCTTGCAAGTTGCTGTGACACTGGAGGCTATGCCACCATATTTCAAATACTACCACGGTCACCCATGGTGGACAGGTTTCAGCAGAACTTCCAGACTCAAGACAGACTTGGAAGAAGGAAGAGGCCATCCACTTCTCAAGGAATTAGCCAGTGAAAACATTATGAATAGCAGTGAAACACTGTCTGATATATTACTGGAAAACTTCATGAATAGCCCTGAAAGTGTCCAATATAGTGCTGGAAGATGAGCCCCTCTGGTTGGAAGGCACTCAAAATAGAGTCAACCTTAATGATATGGATAAAGTAAAGCTTTCGGGACTTCCATTTGCCGATGTGTCACAACTCAAAATGGGAAGAAACAGCTGTAAACACCCATTAATAACTGGAACATGGAATGTATGAATCTAGGAAAATTGGAAGCTGTCAAAAATGAAATGGAATGAATAAAGATTGATTTCCCAGGCTTTAGTGAGCTGAAATGGACTGGTTTTGGCCATTGTCAATCAGACAACCATATGATCTACCATGCTGGCAATGACAAATTGAAGTGGAATGGCATGACATTCAACACTACAAAGAATGTTTCAAGATCTATCCTGAAGTACAATGCCGTCAGTGATAGGATAATATCCACACACCTACAAGGAAGACAAATTCGTATTACTAGTATTCAAATTTGCACACCAACCACCTAAGCCAAAGATAAGGAAATTGAAGATTTTTACCACTTCTGCAATATGAATTTGACCAAATGTGCAATCAAAGTGTGTTGATTACCACTAGTGACTGGAATGCAAAAATTGGGAACAAGAATCACCAGTAGTTGAAAACCATGGCTTGGTGATAGAAATGATGCCAGAAATCCATGACTGAGTTTTGCAAAATCAACAACTTATTCACTGCAAATACCTTTTTCAATAACATAAATGGCAGCTATTCATGCAGACTTCACCAGATGGAACACACAGGAATCAGATCGACTACATCTGTGGAAAGAGGTGATGGAGAAGCACAATTATCTTCAGCCAAAACAAGGCCAGGAACTGACTGTGAAACAGACCATCAACTGCTCATATGTAAGTTCAAGTTGAAGCTAAAGGCAATTAAAACAAGTCCATGAGAACCAAAATATGACCTTAATTATATCCCACCAGAATTTAGAGACCATCTGAAAAATGTATTTCATGCATTGAACATCATCCATGAAGAAAGAAAAAGGTCATTTAAAAGATAAGAAAGGAAGAAAAGACCAAAACAGATGCTAGAATAGACTCTGAAACTTGCTCTTGAATGGAAAGTAGCTAAAGCAAATGGAGGAAATGACGAGATAAGAGTGCTGAACAGAAAATTTCAAAGAGCAGTTGGAGAAGACAAAGTCAATCATTATAATGAAATGTGCAAAGATCTGGAGTTAGAAAACCAAAAGGGAAGAACATGCTTGGCATTTTTCAAGCTGAAAAAAACTGAAGAAAAAATTCAAACCTCAAGTTGCTACAGTGAAAGACCGTATAAGCAAAATATTAAATGATGCAGGAAACATCAAAAGAAGATGGAAGGAATACACAGAGTCACTGTACCAAAAAGAACTGGTTGATGCTCATCTACTTCAGGAGGTGGCATATGATCAAGAACCAATGGTATTTAAGGAAGATATTGAAGCTGCACCAAAGAAATTGGCAAAAAACAAGGCTCCAGGAATTGACATGATATCCACTGAGATGTTTCAACAAATGGATGCCACACTGGAGGCACTTACTTGTCTATGCAAAGAAATTTGGAAGACAGCTACCTGGCCAACTGACTGGAAGAGATCCACATTTGTACCCATTCTAAAAAAAGGTGATCTTACAGAATATGGAAATCATTGAACAATATCATTAATATCACACACAAGTAAAATCTTGCAGATGATAATTCAAAAATGGTTGTAGCAATATACTGACAGGGAACTTCCAGAAATGCAAGCTGGTTTCAGAAAAGGATGTGAATGAGGGATATCATTGCTAATGTCAGACAGATTGTGGCTGAAAGCAAAAGAATACCAGAAAGATATTTACTTATGTTTTATGGACTAAGTAAAGGCATTTGACCGTGTTGATCATAACAAATTATGGGTAACATTGAGAAGAATGGGAATTCCAGAACACTTATGAGGAACCTGTACAAAGAACAAGAAGTTGTTGTTGAAACAGAACAAGAGGATATGGCATGGTTTGAAATCAGGAATGGTATGTCTCATGGTTGTAACTTTTCACCACACTTATTCAATCTGTGTGCTGAGCAAATAATTCAAGAAGCTGGACTATATGAAGAAGAACATGGCATCAGGACTGGATGAAATCTGCAAGCTGCGATTTGCAGATGACACAACCTTGCTTGCTGAAAGTGAAGATGACTCGAAGCACATACTGATGAAGATCAAAGACTACAGTCTTCAGTATGGATTACACCCTGACATAAATTAAAAAACAAACAAACAAAAAACCTCAAAACTGGATCAATAAGTAACATCACAATAAATGGAGAAAAGATTGAAGCTGTCAAAGATTTCTTTTTACTTGGATCCACAATCAACATCCATGGAAGCAGCAGTCAAGAAATCAGATGTCATAATGCACTGGGCAAATCTGCTGGAAAAGATCTGTTTAAAGCGTTAAGAAGCAAAGACGTCACTTTGAAGACTAAGGGGTACCTAACCCAAGCCATGGTATTATCAGTCACCTCACATGTATGCGAAAGCTGGACAACGAATAAGGAAGAACAAAAAAGAGCTGATACTTTTGAATTGTGGTGTTGGCAAAGAATACAGAAAATACTTCAGAATGCCAGAAGAATGAACAAATCTGTCCTGGAAGAAGTGCAGCCAGAATGCTTCTTGGAAGTGAGAATGGCCAGATTTTGTCTTACCTACTTTGGTCATGTTGTCAGAAGAGATCATTCCCTGAAAAAAGATACCATCTTGGTAAAGTAGCAGGTCAGCAAAAAAAAAGGGAAGACGCTCAACAGGATGGGCTGACACAGTGGCTGTAATGATGGGCTCAAGAACAGCAAGGACAGTGAGGATAGCACAGGACTGGGCAGTGTTTTGTTTTGTTTTATGTATGGATGCTATGACTCACAGCTGACTTGACAGCACCTAACAACAACATGATTAATATGTTCAAAGAATTAAATGGCAAGATACGGAATTTGGGCAAAGAACTAGAAACTATAAAAATTCAAATGGACATCTCACTGCTAAAAAATAAAATAATTAAAAATAGTCACTAAATTGATGGGTTTAAAGGATATCAGGCACAGGTGAAGAGATAATTCAGGAACTGAAAGACACATCAGAAGAAAAGGTCTAGACTAAATGTCAGGAAGACAAAGCAAGAGAAAATTTTAAAAGGTTAAGAAACAGACAGGACACAGTGAAAAAGTCTCCAT
>NW_006921694.1:1011507-1012444 GCF_000298275.1 Orycteropus afer afer | reverse complement strand
GGGCAGTGTTTCGTTCTGCTGTGCATGGGGTCGCTATGAGTCGGAAACGACTCGACGGCACTTAACAACAACAACAACAACAAGAAAATGACAGCAATAAATTCATACCTATCACTAATTACAATCAATGTCAAGAGAAAGAGAGTGGCAGATTGGATAAGAAAAGAAATCCCATCAATAAACTGCCTATAAGAGACCCACCTTAGACACAAAGATAAAAACAAATTAAAAATTAAGAGGTAGGAAAAAATATATACCAAGCTAATGGCAACCAAGGGAATTCTGGTAGCCTAGTGCCTAAGGTATTTGACTGCTAACCAGAAGGCTGGTGGTTCAAACTCACCAGCCACACCTTGGAAGGAAGGTTGGGCAATCTACTTCTGTAGTGATAATGCCTCGGAAACCCAAGGAGGGGTCGCTATGAGTCGGGTCCAACTCGATGGCACATAACAACGGCAACCAAAAAAAGAGCAGGAATGGCAATATTAATATCTGATAAAATAGATTTCAAGGTGAAAAACAGCATAAGGGACAAAGAAGGACATTATATGATGCTAAAAGGATCAATTGACCAAGAAGACATCACCACAATTAATATTTATGCACCCAATGAAAGTGCTCCAAAATACAAAAAGCAAATATTTATTTAATTGAAAGGAAAAATAGACAACTCTACAATAGCAGTAGGAGACTTTAACACGACGTTCAAGGAAGGACAGAACAATTAGGAAAAAAACTCAACAAAGATGCAGAAGAACTCAACAACACAATCAACCAACTTGACCTCTGTGGTAATTCAGTTTGTGTGTCAACTTGGCTGGGTCTGGTTGAGTGGCTGGGCAGCTGGAAATAGTATTCTCCATGATGAGACTAGTAATAAACTCCATGGTACAATCTACTGTGAGCAGGTGAGTAGGTGTCTTAGGGAATGTGGTCT
>NW_006921694.1:1008564-1009172 GCF_000298275.1 Orycteropus afer afer | reverse complement strand
AATAGAGAAAATCAACAAAACAAAAAAGCTGGTTCTTCAAAACGATTAACAAAATTGACAAACCACTGGCAAATTTAACAAAGGAAAGGAAAGAGAAGATGCAAATAATATAAATAATAAACAAAAAGGGTGACATGACAATAGAACCAACTGAAATAAAAAAGGATAATAACAGAATATTATGAAGAACTGTACTCCAACAGATTTGAGAACTTAGAAGAGATGGACAAGTTTCTAAAAACGCAAGCCCTACCTAAACTATCCTAGTCAGAGACAGAATACTTAAACAGACCCATAACAAAAGAAGAAACTGAGCAAGTCATTAAAAAAAACTCCCCCTCACCCCCCAAAAAACATCCTGGCCCAGATGGCTTCACTGGGAAATTTTGCCAAACATTCAGGAAAGAGTTGATATCCATGCTACTCAAACTATTCCAGATCATAGAACTTCTGAACAAATTCATCCTATGAAGCAAGTATAGCACTGATACCAAAACCAGAGAAAGATACAAATTCACTCTATGAAGCAATCATAACACTAATACCAAAACCAGGGAAAGATACCACTAAAAAGGAAAACTACAGACCAATTGTTGTTGTTGTTGTTA
>NW_006921694.1:1007835-1008464 GCF_000298275.1 Orycteropus afer afer | reverse complement strand
CTGCTCTTATGTCCTGGTTCAAGGCTTTTATCCCCTTTCTCCTGCTCTTCCGTCCTGGTACTCTGGGCGGGCCTGAGTTTCCTCTCCTAATCCCTTCGGTTGACTGCTCTTCTGTCCAGGTTCAAGGCTTTTATCCCCTTTCTCCTGCTCTTCCGGCCTGCTACTCTGGGCGTACCTGCATTGTCTCTCCTCACTTGTAACTCTGGGGCTGACTGCTCTTCTGTCCAGATTCAAGGCTTTTATCCCCTTTCTCCTGTTCTTCTGGCCTGCTACTCTGGGCGGCCTGAGTTTCCCCTTCTCACCTAATCCCTTCGGCTGATTGCTCTTCTCTCTGGCTTCCTGGCTTTTATCCCCTTTCTCCTGCTCTTCTGGCTTGCTTCTTTGGCGTCCCTGAGTTGCCTCTCCTCACCTGTATCCCTGGGGCTGACCAATATCCCTCATTAATACAGACGCAAAAATCTTCAGCAAAATCCTAGCCGACAGAATCCAACAACATATCAAAAAAATAATACATCCTGACCAAGTGGGATTTATACCGGTATGCAAGGGTGGTTCAACATCAGAGAAACAATCAATGTAATCCACCACATAAACAAAACAAAACAAAAGAACCATATGATCATATCAAT
>NW_006921694.1:1006498-1007735 GCF_000298275.1 Orycteropus afer afer | reverse complement strand
CAATTGACACAGAAAAGGCAACACCCACTCCTATTCAGAGCTCTCAGCAAAATAGGGATAGACGGGAAAATTGTCAACATAATAAAGGGCATATATGCAAAGCCAACAGCCAACATTATCCTTAACATAGAAAGACTCAAAGCATTCCCCTTGCAAATGGGAACAGACAAGGATGCCTTCTATCACCACTTCTATTCAACACTGTATTGGAAGTCCTAGCCAGGGCAATACAGCAAGAAAGAGAAATAAAAGGCATTCAAATTGGCAAAGAAGAAGTAAAGCTATCTCTATTTGTGGATGACATGATCCTAAACATAGAAAACCCAAAAGACTCAGCAAAAAATTACTGGAACTAACAGAAGGCTCAGCAAAGTGGCAAGATACAAAGACAACATACAAAAATCAGCTGGATTCCTCTACATCAACAAAGAGGCCAAAACTATGTAGCTCACCAAAGATAAAATAGGGGCAAATCTAGGGGCCCTAATTTATGGTATAAATAGACTATCAAGCATAACCCAAAATGTACAGGCAGTGGAAGAGAAGCTAGATGACTGGGAGGGACCTTTTAAAAATAAAATTCTTATGCGCATCAAAAAACTTCTACAAAAGGGTAAAAAGTGAACCTACAGTTTGACAAAAAAATATTTAGCTATGACATAGCTGACAAAGGAATTATCTCCAAAATGTATAGAAAACTTCAACACCTCAACACCAAAAAGACAAACAGTCCAATCAAAAAATGGGCAAGGGACATGAACAAACATTTCACTAAAGATGATATACTGGGGGCCAACAAATACATGAGGAAATGCTCATGATCATTAGCTTTTAGAGAGATGCAAATCAAAACAACAATGAGATATCATCTCACCCCAGCAATAATAACAAAGTTCAACAAGACTGAATATGACAAATGCTGTCAAGGTTGTGGAGAGAATGAAACTCTCATATACTGCTGTTGGGACTACAAAATGGTACAACCATTGTGGTAAATGGTATGGTGTTCCCTTGAAAAACTGAAAACAGAAATATCATTTGATCCAGCAGTTCCATTGCTAGGAATATATCCTAAAGAGGTGAGAGACAGCTCATACACTGTTAGTGGGACTTTAAAATGGTACAACCACTGTGGAAAGCAGTATGGCAATTCCTTAAAAAGTTGGAATTAGAAATGCCATTTGACCCAGCAATTCCATTACTAGGTATGTATCCTAAAGAAGTGAGATCCAGGACA
>NW_006921694.1:1001008-1005738 GCF_000298275.1 Orycteropus afer afer | reverse complement strand
TGATAAGGGAGAGGTTGTAGTCACTTCTTGGTCACAGCCAGCTACCCAGAGGGAGTGAGTAGTTGGATCTGTGGGCTCAGGACCATAGTTGCAGGGGACATCAAGCTCAATTGGCATTACATATTACACAAACCATCGTTCCACATCCTACTTTGGCAAGTAGTGACTGGGATCTTAAAAGCTTGCAAGCGGCCATCTAGATGCAATGATGGGACTCTCCTCATCCAGAGCAAAGAAGAATGAAGAAAACCAAGATTCATGGAAGCAATTAGTCCAAGTGACTGGTACACCATGTGATCCTCAGCCTATATGACTATAAGACCAGAAGAACTAAATGGTGCCTGGCCACCACTGTCAACAACTCGGAGGGGGATCTATGTAGGAGATCCTGGGTAGAGAAGGAGAACAATGTGGAACAAAACTCAAAACCATTTGGAAAAAAAAAAAAAAAGGGAAAAGTTTCGCTGGTCTGATAGAGCCTGATGGAACCACTGAGACTATGGCCCCTAGCTGCCCTTCAGGTCTGGAACTGAACCCACTCCTGTGGCTTCAAGCCACACAAAAGACAGGATATGAGGTGAACATTTACACTAGGCAGATATACTCCCTGGAGAGAACAATCATGGGAGAATAGAAGGGCTGGGTATGCACAGAGAGATAGCTCAGGGGGCAGTAGTGCGTGGAGGGAAGGACACAGGGAAGAGGTAACTATGGGAAGGAAGTGGGAGGGGAGCTGTTACATTGTGGTAAATTGCTGTCAATGTCATAAGACAAAGTGTGTATGAAGTGCTATATGGAAAGTGAATTTGCTCTGTAAACTTTCACCCAAATCACAATTTTAAAAAATGAATAAATAAAAGAAGTGAGAGACAGAACATGAACAGACATATGCACACCCATGTTCAATGCACCACAATTCACTCTAGCAAAGAGATGGAAACAATCTAAATGCCCATCAACAGATGAATGGATAACCAAACTATGGTACATTCACACAATGGAATACTACACTACATTAAAGAATAAGGAAGAATACACCAATCATTCACAACGTGAATGAATTTGGAGAACATTATGCTGAGTGAAGTAAGTCAATCCAGAAGGACAAATATCGTATGAGCCAACTATTGTAAAACCTTGAGGAAAAGTTAACTTAGGAAATGAAACTCACTTTCTAGGTTACTGGGAATGGAAAGGAAGAGCAGGGAAAATTTCAGACTATTTGGGGGTCACATGTTGATTTGGGTGAGGGGAGGGACAGCATGGAAAGAGTCTGTGACCAGCATGATGACACTTGGGAAACAAAGGACACTGAAATGTGCACATAAGATATAGACAACAGATGTAAATAATAGTATATGCACAATGCTGCATTACCACTAACATCAAAACCCAGGCTACAGACAAATGCAAAGACAAGTAAGAAGATAAGGTGGGGGTCAGCAAACAGGAATATACCCTAGACCAAGGATAGATTTAGCTGAAGATAATCTTACATATGCACTAATGCTACAAAATTAGCTACACACATTACAGAAGCAACAGAAACAGAGTTGGAGTAACCTTTCAGAGACAACCAAGTACCCTGACAGAGAGAATCACTGGGCCTGCCAAATCAGGACCATAGTCTTGAGAGACACAACACAGTACATAAAAATTTTGTTCCACAACCTACTTTGGTGAGTAGCGATTGGGGTCTTAAAAGCTTTCAAGTGGCCATCTAAGATGCAACTTTGTCTCCCTTCATCTGAAGCAAGGAAGAGTGAAGAAAATCAAAGCATCTGGAAACAATTAGTCCAAGGATATGATGGGCCCTGAGACCAGAAGAACTAGATGGTCCCCAGATACCAATGCCAATCACTCAGAAAGGGATCAAAACTGGAGATCCTGGATAAAGTGGGAGGAAAAACATGGAAGAAAATTTAAAAAACACAAAAATGACCACAAATACTGGTTGGATAGAGTCTGGTGGAATCCCCAAGACTATGGCCCCAGATGACTCTTTGGGCCTATAATTGGACTCAATCCCATGGATTGGCTCTCAACCCAACAGTAGAAAGACTTACATGCAGAACACCTGCTCCAGGATGGTGCACCCACCTACTCTAGGGAGATACACCCCTTAGAGCAATCGGCCATGGGGCACCAGAGGAGCAGCATTCACAGAGAGGGAAAGCTGGACAGACAGGAATGCATAGTTAAGAAGGGCACAGGGAGGAGGTAGTCACTACGGAAGGGGAGGAAAGTTTGTTATGGTCGGGGATGGTAATCAGGGCATGAAATCAAACGTACACGAACTGCCAAATGTAAAACAAATTTTGCTCCGTAAATTTGCACCCAAAGCACAACAAAATTTTTTTTAAATGTTAGATGTTTATTTAAAAAAAAAAAGAAGTAATGAGGCAGAAACAATATTTTAAAAGAAAATGGCAATCTTCCAAGCTGCAAATTCAAGAAGCACTATGAACACTAGGCAGAAAAATATAAATAGAATTACACATTAGCATAATAAGTTGAAAGGAAAATACCAAGTGAAAAATAATTTTCAATAGCTAGAGAAAAAGACACATTACTTTAAAGGAGTAATACTAAGAGTGACAACTGACTTCTCAACAGAAATCATGGCAGGTGAAAGATAATAAAATGATATCTTCAAAGTGCCAGAATAAAATACATGCTAACCTAGAACTCTACATCCAGTAAAAATATACTTCAACAATAAGAATAAAATAAAATTTCTCAGACAAACAAAGCTAAAAGAATTCGTTACCAGGAGATGGGAACTAAAGAAAATACCAAAAGGAGATCTTTATCAGAAAGCAAATGACCTCAGATGGAAAAGGTAAATATGTGAATAAATCTAAATGAATAGTGAGTGTGAAAAATAATAACAGTAATTTCCTCTGGAATTAAAAATATAGAGAGAATTAAAATATGTGACAACAAATATCAGGAGGTAGGTAGTATTCTAAGGTCCTCCTACTTCTCTGGGTGATAGGTAGAGATACTAATATTAGACTAATAAGTTAACAGAGAGCCCACCGTCAATTTAACTTAAGCAAGATGGAGCAAGAAGGCTCCAGCAGATGCAGCTTGGGGCAACTGGCATTATCAATTATCAATGATCATATTCAGCATTATCAAGGATGTAGAGCAACAGCTAGTGGGGGCATACATTGGCACAACTACTTGGAGAACTTGCAGTATCTACTGTAGTTAACCATATGGATCACCATGAATAAACCAAATACATTTTTTATTGTCTAAGATGAGACACTTTGGAGAAAGAAAAGTAACACTATCAATCATTACTTTGGAAGACTAGTCATAAACTGGAACAGTTCAGCATAAAAATGGAAATACAGTAATGCTACCCATCCATTGGGAGCTCTGGTGGCATAGTGCCTAAGGCATTTGACTGCTAACCAGAAGGCTGACAGTTCGAACCCACCAGCCACTCCTTGGAAGGTTGGGCAATCTACTTCCGTAGTGATGCTGCCTCAGAAACCCAAGGCGGGGTCGCTGCGAGTCAAATCAACTCCACGGCAGTGAGGTTTTTTTTTTTTCCACCCATCTACTTGTAGGTAAACACCCAGCAGGAATATGTCCACATGAGCATCAAAAGATATGTACAAGAAAGTTGACAGAAACTTTAAGTGTGATAGCCCCCTAATGGGAATACTTTATTAATTCATTAACACTAGAATGAGTAAATACTATGGTATAATCATACAATGCAATACTGTACAACAATGAAAATGATTTAAATATTGTAACACACAATAACATGGATTCATCCTTGAAATGTAGAATTAAGCAAAAGAAGCTAAAACACATAAAATAGTGTATGCTATATGATTTCCTTTACACAAGATTCAAAACTAGACAAAACTACTTTGTGGTTTTAAAAGTCAAAATAGCAGTTACCCTTGGGAATTAGGGATGAAGTAATGTTTAAGAATCACAAGAGGAGTTTCTGGGATAGTGGTTCTGTATGTTAACCTGTGTGATAATAATCTGACTGGGTTCACTTTGTGATAATTCATCAAATAGGATGCTTATAAATGTTGACTTTTTTTGTTGGAATGCTATTCTTCAGTTAAAAAGTTTATTTAAAAAAATATGTTCAGTTATTTGCTTGCTGAAAGTGAGGATGATTTGAAGCACTTACTGATGAAGATTAAAGACTATAGTCTACAGTATGGATTACACCTCAATATAAAGAAAACGAAAATCCTCACAACTGGTCCAATAAACAGCTTCACAGTGGATGGAGAAAAAATTGAAGTTGTCAAGGATTTCATATTACTTGGTTGTACAATCAACACCAATGGAAGCAGCAGTCAAGAAATCAGATGATGTATTGCATTGGGCAAAGCTGCTGCAAAAGACCTTTTTCAAGTGATGAAGAGCAAAGATGTCTTTGTGAAGACTAAGGTTAGCCTAACTTGAGCCATGGTATTTTCAATTGCCTCTTATGCATATGAGAGTGGGACAGTGAAAAAGGAAGACTGAAGAAGAATTGATGCTTTTGAGTTGTGGTGTTGGAGAAGAATACTAAGAGTACCATGGTCTGCTAAAAGGACTAACACATCTGTCCTAGAAGAAATGCAGCTAGAATGCTCCTTGGAAGCGAGAATGGCCAGATTTTGTCTCACCTACTTTGGTCATGTTGTCAGAAGCAACCATTCCCTGGAGAAGGATGTCATGCTTGATAAAGTAGAGGGTCA
>NW_006921694.1:990145-1000753 GCF_000298275.1 Orycteropus afer afer | reverse complement strand
ACAACCTACTCTGAGAGAATGTACAATGTTTATCCTGTGGCTTCCTGGTGCTGCGGGCCCAGTGTGGACAGTTCTGGGGGCAGGCACTTCCCAGCAATGGAAGCCCCAGGGAGCACTTCCAATGGTTCCTCTATGGTTTAGATTCTAAATCTCATGCCACAATGCATTTTCTGGGAGGGGGGGACAATTTAGGGTTCCCCAGATGGAGATTCAGAACAGCCTTATCCAGGAAGCCTTTTCAGGAAGCTCAGCTCTAGAGGTTACCTCTGGCTCCCGCCTCAGGCCACCAGGCTGAGAGTTCTAGATTTCCAGCTTTCCTGAGTCTGTGGACACTGCCCCACCAGGACTCCCAATTTGCTATCAGGGATGACGACCCAAGGTCTAACAGGCTTTCCCAACTCCAGATGCTGCTGTTAACAGAAGCTACCCTGAATATGCTGCTGGTGCTGTCTCCCAAACTGAAGCAGAAGGTCCTAGAGGGTATCAGAGGAGCCAGAAAGGGAAAGTCTGGTAGCACAGGGATGTGAGGACACCCCTCAGTATGCCTTCCATCCAGGAATGTTTAACAACCTATCATAGCAGGATCATCAAACAAATTCAAACTCAGCCAGAGTTGGCTCTATTCTGTCCCAGCGTAGTTCTGTTCAGAGCCAGACCACCTAGGAGAACCTGGGCTCTTCACACAGCCATTGGTCCTTAAGATCCTGAGCTCTGTCTGTTCTGCTGGGAAAGAGCTGAAGAGCTCTTCCTGGCTTTTCCTTTCTGGGAAGGTGCATGCCTCAGGTCAGCAGGGAAAGAAAAGCAGCTGGAACCTCAGGGGCCAAGCTGGGAAGGAGAGATGTTTATAGCCCAAACCTCTGCCCAAGAGGTAGAACAGTGCCAGTGGTGAGACTCCTGGTTCTGGAGCCAGTCTGCTTGGATTGTATTTGGCTGCTCAATCTACTTGCCATGGATCTTGGGCAATTATTGAACCTCCTTAAAATTCAGGATTTTCAACTCTATATTGGAAGCCACAATACCTCTTTGGTTGTTGCATGTTTTAAATGGGATAATCTATAAAGCCCTTATCAGAGTGTCTGGAACTCAAAGTACTTAAGAAGTATTAGCTGCCACATCACTTTCCCCAGACTCTGACAACCTCAGACCAACCCACAAGTTATTCCATGTTCCAAGTAGTACACAATCTGAGGGTGGCAGTGCACAAAAACAAGTAAAATGTACCCTGGGTCAAGTGACAATAACATGAATTGCCAAACCTGGATGTAGTATGCTGAATAATAGCCCCCAAAGAGATCCACCTCCTTATCCTCAGGACATAAGAATGTAACCTTATATGGCAAGAGGAACTTCATACATGTGATTAAGTTAAGGATTTTGAGATGGGGGAGATTATTTTGAATTATCTGGGTAAACCCAAATGCAATCACAAGTGTCCTTATAAGAGGGAAGCAGAAGATACTACTATAAAAAAGAAAAAGGTAATGTGATAATGGAAGCAAAGATTAGATGAGGCCACAAGCCAAGGATTGTTGGTACCAGAAGAGACCAAAAGTTGGAAAAGGCAGGAATGGATTCTCCCCAGGGGCCTCCAGAAGCTCTGCTGCCACCTTGATTTTAGCCCTTTATGATTATGTTGCACCCTCATGGTGCAACAGTTAAGTACGTGGCTGCTAACTGAAAGGTTGGTGTTTTAAACCCACCCAGAGGCTCTGCAGAAGAAAAACCTGGCAACCTGCTCCCATAAAGATTGTTGGTAGGTGCTGTCGAGTTGGCTCCAACTCATAGTGACACTATGTACAACAGAATGAAACTCTGCCTGGTCATGTACCATCTTCACAATGCTTGCTATACTTGAGCCCATTATTCTAGCCACTGTTGTCAACCCATCTTGCTGAGGGTTTTCCCCTTATTCACTGACCCTCCACTTTACCAAGCATGTTATCTTTCTCTAGGAAGTAGTCCCTTCTGACAACATGATCAAAGTAGGTGAGACAAAGTATGGCCATTCTCGCTTCCAAGAAACGTTCCAGCTGCACTTCCTCCAGTACAGGTTTATTAATTTTTCTGGCAGTCCATGGTACTTCCAGTATTCTTTGCCAATGCCACAATTCAAAAGCAGCAACTCTTCTTCAGTCTTCTTCATTCATGGCCCAGCTTTCACATGCATATGAACTACTGAAAATACCATGGCTTGGGTTACACGCACCTTAGTCTTCAAAGTGACATCTTTGCTCTTCAGAGCCTTAAAGAGGTCTTTTGAAGAAGATCTGACCCATGCAATACAACAATATCTGATTTCTTGACTGCTGCTTTTCCAAGCGTGTTGATTGTGGATCCAAGTAATATGAAACATTTGAAAACTTCAATGTTTTCTCCATTTATTGTGATGCTGCTTATTGGTCCAGTTGTGAGGATTTTAATTTTATGTTGATGTGCAGTCCATACTACAGACTGTAGCCACTAATGTTCATCAGTAACTGCTTCAAGTCTTCTTCACTTTCAATAAATATGGCTGTGTCATCTCCATAAAGACTACAACCTAGAAAACCCTATGGAGAAGTTGTACACAGGGTTGCTATAAGTAGAAACTAACTTGACAGCACCTACTATGATTTATTTTGGACTTCTAGGCTCTGGAACTTTGAGAGAATAAGTTTCTGTTTTTTTCAAGCCAATAACATTGTGATAATTTGTTACGGCAGCCACAGAAAACTAATACACTGGACTAGGATCCCAGCCAACAACTGGGCATCCAGATAGAGGAATCTAGGCCCCAGGGAAAGGATGTTGGCAAGCTGCAGCCTCTCAATGTCCAGCCACATCACTTAGGGTTCAGGGTTTGGCTCCAGGACAAGGAGGAACTGGCATGAAACCCAGGAGCTTGGGCAGAGTCCAAGTCACAAGGACAGAGCTACCATGGAGGACAGCAGGAGACTAGCAGTTCAGTAGGCACTGTGGCTGGGGCCTGCCCAAGTATTCTGCACACAGGTTTACATCAGCAAGCGTAAGTACAGACCCTCTGTGGTGGGCCTACATCCACAGTATCTGTCAACCAGAATCTGGATCTGCTTTTCAAGGTGTACTCTACGGACTGGTGCTGGTCTGTGAATTGTTACCCATCAGCAATGAGATAAAGACAAAAACTGAGAACAAGCACTTAAATACTTCCAATAATTTGACATTGCCATGATGTGTTTGGAAATGTGATTTTATTGCTATTGAATTATCTATTAAAATAGTAGAGTTTGCATCTTACACACCTGTTTTAAAAAGTCACTTTTCCATTTACTTTTTATTGATAAAAAAAAATGTAACACATTTGCAAATTCAACATTTTTCACATGTACAATTCAGTGGAACCAATTACATCAATCATGCTATACAACTGTCTTTGATTGTATTTTGTGAGCATTGGTCTGCAATGAATTTGAAATTCAAACAAGCCAACAACAAACAAAAAAACCCATGATGCTGGTCCTTTACCATTGATGGTGCTACTGACAACCTTAGGAGGTCTGGTAGCATAGTGCCTAAGGCATGTGACTGCTAACCAGAAGGCTCGCAGTTCAAACCCATCAGCCACTCCTTGGAAGGAAGACGGGGCAACCTACTTCCTTAGTGATACTGCCTCAGAAACCCAAGGAGAGGTTGCTATGAGTTGGGTCCAACTCAACGGCACATAACAACAACAACAACTGACAACCTTGGAGCAGTACCTGCAGCTACGGCAGGAGTAGGTAGCAGGAGGGCATAGGTGTGACCTGACAGCTACTCCAGCATAGGATTTACAGTAAGACTGTCTGAAATAGGAAAGGCAAGATGCCTCAGTGAGGCAAAATGCCTCAGTGCCCAGTCTTGGCGAGCTCTTCAGTGCCCTGGTTTAACACTCAAACACCTGCACTTTCATGGCCTTGGAAACGGTCCCACCTATCCGATGGTTAAGAGCACATGTAAAGCTCTTAAGGGCATGCCTTTCCTCATTACTACTTTCCTTCTTAATTAGGACCATTCCAGTTTATCTGCACTCCTGCAGTGCGTACACCAACTGAGAGCTGGAGTACATGCTGGCTGATAAAAAAAAGCTGGCCCAGGCTGGAGACACTGCTACCTATTACCTAGGAAAAGGACAATAATGCATGTATGGATAAAAGAAAATTACCATCCGTGTACAAGTACTACCCATGTTTAAGTACAGTATAGTACAAAAATGTTTTGTGTCTCTTTCCTCACTCATGTCTCCTGCTACCTGAATCACTCTCACTTTACAGACAACTCAAAGGTGGCAGAGAGAGGCATGCAGGTGATATAGGAAATCAGCCAAGTGATAGCTTTAGAAATAGCACGTATTTAACTTCTGGCTTTGTCACTAACCAGCTGGGTAATAGTCTTGGTTTCCTAGTCCTGCTAGGAGGGTGGCTTTAAAGAACAGATTTTTTTTTTTTTTTAACTTGCATTGTGGTGAAAACATACTCAATGACATTCACCAACAACTTCCACATTTACAACTCAGGGACACTGATTACATTTTTCATGTTGTGCCACCATTATTGCTATCCTTTTCCAAAATACCCTACCAACTATTAGCATAAATCACCACTTGTCTGTCAGTTTGTCATACTGTGGTGGCTTGTGTGTTATTGGGAGGCTGGAGGCTATGCTACCAGTATTTCAAATACCAGCAGGGTCACCCAGAGTGGACAGATTTCAGCAGAGCTTCCAGATTAAGAGAGACTCGGAAGAAGGAAGGGGCCATCTACTTCTCAAAGAATTGGCCAGTGAAAACCTTATGAAGAGCAGTGAAACACTGTCTGACATATTACTAGAAAACTTTATGCATACCCCTGAAATACTCCAATACAGTACTGGAAGATGAGCCCCTCGGTCAGAAGGCACTCAAAATATGACTGGGGAAGACCTGCCTCCTCAGAATAAAGTCAACCTTAATAATGTAGATGGAGTAAAGCTCTCAGGACCTCCATTGACTGATGGGGCATGACTCAAAATAAGAAGAAACAGCTGCAAACATCCATTAATAATTAGTAAATAGAATGTACAAAGTATGAATCTAGGAAAATTGGAAGTTGTCAGAAATGAAATCGAATGTATAAAGATCAATATCTTAGACATTAGTGAGCTGAAATGGACTGGTTTGGCCATTTTGAATCAGACAATTATATGATCTACTATGCCGGCAATGATAAAGTGAAGAGAAATGGCATGGCATTTATCATCACAAATAAAGTTTCAAGATCTATCCTAAAATACAACACTGTCAGTGATAGGATAATATCCATATGCTTACAAGGAAGATCAGTTAATACTACTACTATTCAAATTTATACACCAACCACCAAAGCCAAAGATGAGGAAATTGAAGATTTTTACCAACTTTTGCAGTCTGAAATTGACCAAACATGCAATCAAGATGTATTGATTATTGCTGGTGATTGGAATGCAAAAATTGGAAACAAAGAAGAATTACTGGTGGTTGGAAAATATGGCCTTGGTGATAGAAATAATGCTGGAGATTGCATAATAAGAATTTTGCAGGACCAATGACTCATTCATTGCAAATACCTTTTTTTCAAAAACATAAATGGTGGCTATACACATGGACTTTACCAGAGGTAGTACACAGGAATAAGATCGACTACATCTCTGGAAAGAGGCAATGGAGTTTAATACCTTCAGCCAAAACAAGGCCAGGAGCTGATTGTGGAACAGATCATAAACTGCACATATGCAAGTTCAAGTTTAACCTGAAGACAATTAAAACAAGTCCACGAGAGCTAAAAAAGGACCTTGATTACATCCCTCCCGAATTTAGAGACCATCTAAAGAATAAATTTGATGCATTGAACACCAGTGACCGAAAACCAGAAGAACTGTAGGATGACATCAAGAACATCATCCATGAAGAAAGCAAGAGGTCACTAAAAAGACAGGAAAGGAAGAAAAGACCAAAATGAATGTCAGAAGAGACTTGCCCTTGAATGGAGAGTAGCTAAAGTAAAGGGGAAAAATGACAAGACAAAAAAAGCTGAACAGAAGATTTCAAAGAACAGCTCAAGAAGACAAAGTCAATTATTATAATAAAATGTGCAAAGACTTGGAGTTAGAGAACCAAAAGGGAAGAATACACTCAGCATTTCTCAAGCTGAGAGAAATTCAAGCCTCAAGTTGCAATACTGAAAGATTCTATGGGCAAAATATTGATTGATGTAGGAAACATCAAAAGAAGATGGAAAGAATACACAGTCACTGTACCAAAAAGAATCAGTCAATGTTCATCCATTGCAGGAGATGGCATATGATCAAGAACCAATGGTATTTAAGGAAGAAGTCAAAGCTGCAATGAAGGAACTGGCAAAGAACAAGGTTCCAGGAATTGACGGAATACCCGCTGAGATGGTTCAACAAATGGATGTCGCACTGGAGGCACTCACTCGGCTATGCCAAGAAATCTGGAAGACAATTATCTGACCAACTGTCTGGAAAAGATCCATATTTGTACCCATTCCAAAGAAAGGTGACCCAACAGAATGTGAAAATTATCGAATAATATCATTAATATCACATGCAAGTAAAATTTTGCTGAAGACAATTTAAAAACAGTTGCAGCAATATATTGACAGTATATTGAACTTCTAGAAATGCAAGGTGGATTCAGAAGAGGATGTGGAATGAGGGGTATCATTGCTGATATCAGATGGGCTGAAAGCAAAGAATACCAGAAAGATGCTTACTTGTGTTTTATTGACTATGCAAAAGCATTCAATTGTACGGATCATAACAAATTATGGATAACATTGAGAAGAATGGGAATTCCAGAACACTCAATTGTACTCATGAGGAACCTGTACATAGACCAAGAGGCTGTCATTTGAACAGAACAAGGGGATACAGCATGGTTTAAAACTAAGAAGGGAGTGTGTCAGGGTTGTAGCCTTTCACCATACTTATGCAATCTGTATGCTGAACAAATAACCTGAGAAGCTAGACCATATGAAGACGACTGTGGCATCAGGATTGGAAGAAGACTCATTAACAACCTGTGATATGCAAACGACACAACTTTGCCTGTGGAAAGTGAGGATGACTTGAAGCACTTACTGATGAAGATTAAAGACTTCAGTCTGCAGTATGAATTACATCTCAACATAAAGGACACAAAAATCCTCACAACTTGACCTATAAGCAGCATCACAATAAATGGATAAAATAGAAAAGACTGAAGTTGTCAAAGATTTCATATTATTTGGTTCCACAATCAACACCTGTGGAAGCAACAGTCAAGAAATCAGATGTATTGCACTAGGGAAATCAGCTGCAAAAGACCTCTTTCAAGTGCTGAAGAGCAAAGATGTCTCTTCGAATATTGAGGTGTGTCTAATCAAAGTCATGGTATTTTCAGTCACCTCATATGCATATGAAAGCCTGACAATGAATAAAGAAGACCAAAGAAGAGTTGATGATTTTGAGTTGTGGTGTCCGCGAAAACTAGTGAAAGTACCATAGACTGCTAGAAGAACTAACAATCTGTCCTGGATGAAGTGCAGCCAGAATGCTCCTTGGAAGCAAGAATGGTCAGACTTCATCTCACCTACTTTGGTCATGTTGTCAGAAGGAACCATTCCCTGGAGAAGGATATCATGCTTGGTAAAGTGAAGGATCAATGAAAAAGGCCAAAGCCCTCAATAAGATGGATTGACAATATGGCTGCAACAATGGGCTCAGGTATAGCAAGGATTGTGAGGCTTGCGCAGGACCAGGTAGTGTTTCATTCTATTGTACATAGGGTTGCTATGAGTCGAAGTCAACTAGATGGCACCTAACAACATTAGTGTAAACTCAATGTCCCCCAAACAAAAGCTTTCCCTCCCTTCTACCCCTGAAAACCACTAATAATCTTTGGTTTCTAAACACACCCACACACATACATATTCCCCACACACACACACCAAATTATCTAGGAATTTTCACTCCCCTCCTCTCCCATCCCTGGTAACCAACAAAGAAAGTTTCCTTCTATGTATAATCCTTTACTGGACTTTTGACAATAGTGGACTAATACAATATTTGTTCTTCTGTGATTGACTTATTTCACTCAGCATAATATTCTCCACGTCCATCCATGTTATGTGGTGTTTTGCAGATTCTATGTTATTCTTTAGAGTTGCATAGCATTCCACTGTGTGGATGTACCACAGTTTGTTTATCCATTCTTTGGTTTATGGGCACTTAGGTTGTTTCGATCTCTTTGCTATCGTGAATACTGTTGCAATGAACATGTTTGTGCATATATCTCTCTGTGTCCTGTCTCTCACTTCTTTAGGATACATACTTATACTGTATCAAATGATATTTCTACTTCCAACTTTTTAAGGAATCACCATACCAATTTCCACAGTGGTTGGATCATTTCACAGTCCCACCAGCAGTGTATGAGAGTCCAATCTATCCACATCCTCCACATCCTCACCAGCATTTGTTATTTTTTGTCTTCGTGAACTTTGCTATTAATGCTGGGGTCAAATAGTATCTCATGGTTGTTCTGATTTGCATCTCTCTAATGGCTAATGATCATGAACATTTCTTCATGTGTTTGTTGGCAGCCTGAGTATCTTCTTTGGTGAAGTGTCAAGAACAGAAATTTCTTTTCTCACAGTTCTAAAAGATTCTGAAAATCCATCTCAGGGTCTTGTCTGTGTCAATTCCTTCCTTGTTGGTAGTCCCCATATTCCTTGGTTTCTTGCTGATTCTCACATGGCATCTGTCCACTCCCTCCCCATAGTGTGTACATATCTCTGTGTCTAATTTGCTCTTTGTATAACTCCGATGTGATTAGATTTACATGTCCTACTCTAGTATGATCTAGTCAACATAACAAAGAAAATCCTATTTCCCAACAGGATAACATTCACAGTTATAGGGATGTCCAACACATTGAATTGGGGAGCCCAATTTAATCCATAAAAGTAACCTTATATCCAATTTAAAAATGGGCAGAAGACATGAATAGACACTTCACCAAAAAGGATATGCAGGTGACCAACAAACACATGAAGAAATAGTCACGATCATTAGCCATTAGAGAGATGCAAATCAAAACAATGAGATACCATGTTGCCCCAGCACCAATAGCAAAGTTCAACAAGACAGAAAATAACAAGTGCTGACGAGGATGTAGAGAGATTGGGACTCTCATACACTGCTGGTGGGACTGTCAGATGGGACAACCACTGTGGAAAGCAGTATGGTGGTTCCTTAAAAAGTTGGAATTAGAAATACCATTTGATCCAGCAATTCCATTACTAGGTATATATCCTAAAGCAGTGAGAGCCAGGACAAGAACAGACTTATGCACACTCATGTTCATCCCAGCACTATTTACAATAGCCAAAAGATGGAAACAACCTAGGTGCCCATCAACAGAAGAAAGGATAACCAAACTATGGTACAAACACACAATGGAATACTATGCAACCCTAAAGAATAACTTAGAATCTGCAAAACACTGCATAAGATGGATGAACTTGGAGGACATTATACTGAATGAAATAAGGCAACCACAGAATGACAAATATTGTATTAGTCTTTCATTGTAAAAAGTCAAGGAAAGCTTTATATATGGAAGGAAATTTTCTTAGTTGGTTACCAAGGGTGGGATGGGAGAGGAGGGCACACTGCTACATAGGTAGAGACAAGTATTGATTTGGTTGAAGAGAAAGGCAATGTACCAAATGTGAGTGGCATTGAGGAAGAGGAAGACATAGGTGCATGGGAGGTACAGACAACAAAGACAAAACCTTTTGTACATACAGTACTGTGTTGTCAGCGATGGCAAACATTGATCTACAGGTGGATAGATGAGCTGAACAATTAGATATGTCTATGCAGGGAAGAGTGTGCCCATGACCATATATAGGGTTGGCAGACAATGTTTCTACATGTGTATTTGCATGTTCTGTAAGAATTTCTAGGTATATAGTACAGTTGACAAGGGACAAGGTTTTAGTCACTTATTGGCCATAGTCAGCTACCCAGAGGGAGGAAGTAGTTGGATCTGTGGGCTCAGGATCATGGTCGCAGGGGACATCAAATTCAATTGGCATAACATACTACACAAGAACATTGTTCCACATCCTACTTTGCTGAATAGTGACTGGGATCTTAAAAGCTTGCAAGCAGCCACATACATGCAACAATGGGTCTCTCCTCATCCAGAGCAAAGATTACTGAGGAAAACCAAAGATGCAAGGAAACAATTAGTCCAAGGGACTGGTACACCCTATGATCCTCAGCCTATACAACTACGACACCAGAAGAACTAGATGGTGCCCGGCTACCACTCAGAGGGGGATCTATGTAAGAGATCCTGGATAGAATGGGAGAACAATGTGGAACAAAACTCAAAACCATAAAAAAAAAAAGGGGGAGAGGGCCAGGTTTGCTGGTCTGATAGAGCCTGGTGGAACCCCTGAGACTATGGCCCTAGCTGCCCTTCAGGTCTGGAATTGAACCCACTCCAGTGGCTTCCAGCCAAACAAAAGACAGGCATATGAGCTGAACATTTACATTAGGTAGATACACTCCTTGGAGAGATCA
>NW_006921694.1:988815-990045 GCF_000298275.1 Orycteropus afer afer | reverse complement strand
TGCCCTTCAGGTCTGGAATTGAACCCACTCCTGTGGCCAGCCAAACAAAAGACAGGCATATGAGCTGAACATTTACATTAGGTAGATACACTCCTTGGAGAGATCAATCATGGGAGAATAGAAGGGCTGTATATGTACAGGGAGACAGCTGGAGGGGGGGTGTAGGACTGCATGGGAGGGAAGGACACAGAGAAGAGGTGGCTTTGGGGAGGAAGTGGGAGGAGAGCTATTGCACTGTGGAAGATTAGAGTCAATGTCAAGAGACATTGTGGACTATTGTGTGGAAGATGAATTTGCTCTGTAAACTTTCACTCAACTCACAATTAAAAAAAAAAAAAAAAAGTAACCTTACGGTTACTTAACCTCTCTGCACCTGAATTTGCCTATCTGTAAAATATGAATACCTGCATCATAGATTTCTAGTGATAACTAAGTAAGGCAATATCTCAAAAACCCTTCACACACAGCACCTCACCTAAGTCCCCAGTAAATGCTGGCTTAAAAAAAAAGGGGGGAAGGGATTCCTGATTAAGGAGTGAAGGGACCAATGTCCTCTGTCTTGCCATGTTCATGGCACCATTACATAGATGACTGTGGGAAGGTAGGGACTACAGTGGCATTATAGCCTCCAGAGGGATTAAAAAACCATAACATGGAAAAGATCAAGAAAGCAAGTACAGCATAAAATAAACATAATTAACATCAGAATACCACCTCTTGTTCAACTCAAACCCCACATTTTATGAATGTCATTTTAAAAATTATCCAGTTTGCAACATAAATCATCAAAGATTTGGAAAATTAAGCAAGTTTGTGTTTAGGTGGTGCCCCTCACTGAATCTAAATTCCCTTTTCTTTTTATTACATATGCACACTGATCAGAACTCCACATAATCAACAGCATTTAGTGAAATAAAACTATCATTATGGACAGAACAAGAAAATTGCAGACAGCAACTGATTCACAAGCTAGTGTATATTTAGCTGTCTTATTTCAGAAGTTTATTAATTAAAGTACTATAGTGAGTACTGGAGCAATAAGGAGTAACACAAGCCAAAAAGCTTCCCCATTGTGTGTTTAATGTCTGGAGTGTTTTTAAAGGAAGTCTGTGGTGTAGAAGTTAAGGCATTTGATTGCTAAACAAAAAGTTGGTGGTTCAAACCCAACAGCCACTTGTGTAAGGAAGATGAAGCAATCTGCTTTCATAAAGATTTACAGCCTTGGAGATC
>NW_006921694.1:986430-987860 GCF_000298275.1 Orycteropus afer afer | reverse complement strand
TCTGTCACTTTGTTGTACTGTGGCTGGAGGCTGTGCCACCAGTGTTTCAAATGCCAGCAAGGTTGCACATGGTGGACAGGTTTCAGTGGAGCTTCCAGACTGAGATAGACTTGGAAGAAGGAAGAAGCCTTCCACTTCTCAAAGTATTGGCCAAGGGAAACCTTATGAGTAGCAGAAAAACACTGTCTGATACATTACTGGACAACTTTACGAATAGCTCTGAAATGCTGTCTGATACAATGCCAGAAGATAAGCCCCTTAGGTCAGAAGGCACTCAAAATATGACTGGGAAAGAGCTGCCTCACCAGAGTAAAATGGACCTTAATGATATGGATAAAGTAAAGCTTTCAGGAACACCATTGGCTAACATGGCATGACTGAACAGAGGTAAAACAGCTGTAAACATCCATTAATAATCAGAACATGGAACGTACGAAGTATGAATCTAAGAAAATCTGACATTGTCAAAAATGAAATGGAATGCATAAAGAGTGATATCTTAGGCATTGTTGTTGTTGTTATGTGCCGTCGAGTCAAAGCCGACTCATAGCGACCTCTCCTTGGGTTTCCAAGGCAGTATCACTACAGAAGTAGGATTGCCCAACCTTCCTTCCAAGGAGTGGCTGGTGGGTTTGAACCGCCAGCCGTCTGGTTAGCAGGCAAGTGTCTTAGCCACTATGCTACCAGAGCTCCCATCTTAGGCATTAGTGAGCTTAAATGGACTGGTTTGGGCCATTTTGAATCAGATAACCATGTGATCTACTATGCCAGGAATGACAAATTGAAGAGGAATGGCATTACATTCATCATCACAAATAATATTTCAAGGTCTGTCCTGAAGTACAATGCTGTCAATGATAGGGTAACATCCATACACCTACAAGGAATGCACTTAATATTACTATTATTCAAATTTACACACCAACCACCAAAGCCAAAGATGAGGAAATTAAAGATTTTTGCCAACTTCTTCAGTCTGAAATTGACCCAACATGCAATCAAGATGTGCTGATTATCACTGGTGACTGGAATGCAAAAGTTAGAAATGAAGAAAAATCATCAGTAGTTAGAAAATTTGGTCTTGGTGAGGAAATAACGCTGGAGCTCGCATGTTAGAATATTGCAAGACCAATGACTTATTCATTGCAAATACCAGTTTTCAACAACACAAATAGTGGTTATACATGTGGACTTCACCAGATGGTGTACACAGGATTCAGACTGACTACATCTGTGAAAAGAGGCAATGGAAAAGCTCAATATCTTCAGCCAAAACAAGGCCAGGAGCTGACTGTGGGACAGACTATCAACTGCTCATATGTAAGTTTAACTTGAAATTGAAGGCAATTAAAAGAAGTCCATGAGAGCCAAAAGATGATCTTGAATATATCCCTCCTGAATTTAGAGACCATCAAAAAAGATTTGATGCA
>NW_006921694.1:952163-971429 GCF_000298275.1 Orycteropus afer afer | reverse complement strand
GCTGAAGGAAATGGTAAAAAAACAAGGCTCCAGGAATTGACAGAATACCCACTGATATGTTTCAACAAATGGATGCTCTGCTGGAGGCACTCACTTGGCTGTGCCATGAAATTTGGAAGACAGCTACCTGGCAACTGACTGGAAGAGATCCATATTTGTACTCATTCCAAAGAAAGGTGATCCCACAGAATGTGGAAATTATCAAAAAATATCATTAATATTGCATGCAAGTAAAATCTCACTGAAGATAATTCAAAAACAGTTGCAGCAGTATTTTGACAGAGACCTTCCAGAAATGCAAGCTAGTTTCAGAAGAAGACATGGACCGAGGGATATAATTGCTGATGTCAGATGGATTTGGCTGAAAGCAAAGAATACCAGAAAGATGTTTACTTGTGTTTCATTGACTAAGCAAAAACATTTGAGTGTGGATCATAAGAAATTATGGATAACATTGAGAAGAATGGGAATACCAGAACACTTAATTGTACTCATGAGGAACCTGTAAAGAGATCAGGAGCCTGTCATTCAAACAGAACAAGGGGACACTGCATGGTTATAATCAAGAATCACCATATTTATTCAATATGTACGCTGAGCAAATAATCTGAAGGTGAACTAGATGAAGAAGAACGTGGCATCAGGATTGGAGAAGAATCATTTACATGTGATATGATGTGTTCTGGTTACCTAGTGCCGCTCTGACAGGAATACACCACAAATTAGATGGCCTTAACAACAGGAGTGTATTCTTTTACAGTCTGGAGGCTTTAAGTTCAAGTTCAAAGTGCCAGGCTGTAGGGGATGAGTGAAAGCCCCTCAACCTTGAGGTCCAGCTCTGCCTCCTGCTCCTGGCCCACTGGATCTAGAGGCATTTCTTCACTCAGACAGATGCTGGCTGCTGAGGCTGACAAACCCAGGATTGACAAGTAAAACAACATTACCAAACCACATGGCAGGGCATTAATTTAATTCCATTGTAAGTCCTAAGGTAAGCAGAGCATGGCAGTCTGCTGAACAACAACACAGCTACATGCAGGTTCCAAGTGTGCCATAAGCTAGAGACCATTCCCAAAGGCTTCTGCTTATATACAGGAATCAGATTACATTCCCTAAGGCAGCTCCTCAGCTGCTCACAGTAGATTCCACTATGGAGTTGAGTACCAGTCTCATCATGGGGAATATTACATCCATCTGCCCAGCCATTCAACCAGGTCCAGCCAAGTTGGCACACAAACTGAACTACCACACACTACAACACAACTTTGTTTGCTGAAAGTGAGGATGACTTGAAGCACTTATTGATGAAGAGTGAAGACAACAATCTGCGGTATGGATTACAACTCAATATAAAGAAACAAAAATCCTCACAACTGGACCTATAAGCAGCATCAAGATAAATGGAAAAAAGTTTGAAATTGTCAAGGACTTCATATTACTTGGTTCTACAATCAACACCCATGGAAGCAGCAGTCAAGATATCAGATGACATATTACACTGGGCAAATCTGCTCCAAAGACCTCTTTGAAGTGCTGAAGAGCAAAGAATAAGGAAGACCAAAGAAGAGTATATGCTTTTGAGTTGTGGTGTTGGAAAAGACTGGTCTAAGAATATCATGGAAGAAGTGCAGTCAGAATGTTCCTTGGAAGTAAGAATGGCCAGACTTCGTCTCACCTACTTTGGTCATTTTGTAAGAAGGAACCACTCCCTGGAGAAGGATATCATGCTTGGTAAAGTGGAGGGTCAACAAAAGAGGAAAAGGCCCTCAACAGGATGGATTGACACTGGCCACAACAATGGGCTCAGGTATAGCAAGGATCGTGGAGTTGGCACAGGACCAGGCAGTGTTTCATTCTGCTGTGCATGGGGTTGCTGTGAGTCAGAGATGACTCGATGGCACCTAAGAAAAATAATCCATTCCAGTATCTGAAAAACTTTTCTCCTTAAAAAATAATGATGTTTTGGCCCTCTCAAACAAACAAAAAAACCAAACTCCCTGCCGTCATGTCAGATCCAACTCATAGCAACCCCTCCTTGGGTTTCTGAGGCAGTATCACTATGGAAGTAGCTTGCCCAACCTTACTTCTGAGGTGTGGCTGGTGGGTTTGAACCGCCAGCCTTCTGGTTAGCAGTCAAATGCTTTAGGGACTACACCAACAGAGCTCCCTGTTAGTGATGCTCTAATGGAAAAATACCACAAATGGGTGGCTTTAACAAGCAGGAGTGTATTCTCTTACAGTTTAAGAGGCTAGAAATCTGAGTTTGCCAGCTCTAGGAGCTGGGTGAAAGACCCTTTACCTTGATCTTCAGGTCTGCCTCTTACTCCCAGCCCACTGGAGCTGGAGGTATCTTATTTCAGGTAGCTCTGGCTGCTGAGGCTGAAAAACCCAAGGTTGAGAAGTAAAATGGCACAGTTCCAAAGTCATCAAACAACATGGCAGGCCACTGGTTCGAGTCCAGGAACAATCCTAAGATCAGCAGACAACATGGCAGGCTGCTGGATGAAGAGTTGGTTACATGCAGGGTCCAAGCATGCCAAAAAGCTCAGAGACCTTTCTCAAAGCTGTCTTCTTATATACTAGAAGCTACTCAGCTGCTCACAGTAGATTCCACCATGGTGTTGATTACCAGTCTCATCATGGGGAATAACTATGTCCAGCTGCCCAGCCACTCAAAACCAGCCCCAGCCAAACTAACACACAACTTACTACCACAAAAGTGGAGTCTCACTATAACTTAAAGTGGAATTCTTCACAGAGACTTGGTTCCACAATTTCCATCTCATAGGAGCATTAATAGTTGAAAAACTAAAATAGATAGTCCTGAGCAAGGCCATCATTAAGAGCTAAGGGAACTGTAATGACATTACCACTTTTTCTTTGCCAGAGGTCAGATTTCTATCTACCAGAACCCAACCAGAGCATGGAGGTGTAAGACAAATGCCCAAGAGTACTGAAGAGAGGGTAACTCAAGGAACTTTTTTTATGTTGTTACATGCCGTCAAGTCGGCCCCGACTCATAGCGACCCCTCCTTGGGTATCCGCGGCAGTATCACTACAGAAGTAGATTGCCAAACCTTTCTTCTGAGGAGTGGCTGGTGGGTATGAACCACCAGCCTTCTGGTTAGCAGTCAAGTGCCTTAGGCACTATGCTACCAGAAAAAAAAAAAAAAAAACCACTGCCATGGACTCGATTCTGACTCAGCAACCCCCACTGGGTTTCCCAAGCTGTAAATCTTTATGGAAGTAGGTTGCCTCATCTTCTTCCTATAGAGTAGCTGGTGGGTTTGAATGACTGATCTTCTGGTTAGCAGCCAAATGCCTTACCCACTACACTACTAGAGCTCCTTTTTATAGAAGTGGAGTCAAACTTAGACCCCAAATCACCCAACTGTGTTTACAATGAAGAAAAAGTCAGAAGCAACAAAGACTAATGATGGTCCCTGGAAATGGCAGCTGAGAGCAGAAGGCAGCAATAGAGAGATACATAAGAGCATGTGGTGCCCAGACAAATAGCTCTGGTTACCTTAACAGGCTCCGAACAATTGCTTTCCAGCCTGGGACAAGAGCAGAGGTTCACTTTGCTGACCCTGACTCAACAAGGGTAGGTGTTATGTTTTGCATAATCTATTTAAGGAATGAGGGCAAAGTGAAATATAGTTCAAAAATGATTAAAAGAATTCTCTTAAGTTTTTGATGGTTAACGGAGTAAGCCTCAGCTATGTGGAAAATGCGCTCACTGGAAAGTCTTTAGTGTATGACCATGACGAGTAAACAAGGCAGGAGAGAGCTGTAATGGGGGCAGAAAACACTGAACTGATAAAACTCAGCATCTCTGATCTTGAATTTCCTGTAAAATAGACAAAAGAGAATAAAGAGAAACATCAAGTAAAACTAGAGTGAAAACAGGACATGGATTTCTAGCTACTTAAAAGTAAGCTTCTGAATTCTGGATATGAACAGAGATTATATGTGTTTATCTTGTTAAGAGTTAGAACAAATCCAGAAGCAAAATCCACTAAATAAGCATATGAAATTTCAAAACATTTGATGCTACCACTATTAAAAGATGCCTTCTGAAGGGAGTTAAAATGGAAACACAGTAAGAAGCACAAACACTGAACCCAGGAAAGGGCTTCCTATATGGATGATGGTTTGATTTTTTTTTTTTTTTTTTTTTTTGTCATTCTGACAATCCCAATCATAGATAACAGGCATTTCCAACAAATACAGTGGTAAAGGCCACCCAAACACTAATATGTTGATACAACTTTCATCTTACAAAGATGACTTTATAAAAGGAAAATATATAGGAGATATTGTAACAAGATAAAAATGTTCATAATATTTCACTTTATAAATGCAATTTTGTAAAAATCTCTATTCTTGATTGCACCATTCCCTGGAGAATTGGGATCGTATCTGGATAACTTTAGTCCCTCACACACTATAGAAAACCTGGAATGTCAGGGGATATGGCAAGAACCACCACCCTAGATATCTTAGTTTAAGCCTAAGGACATGGTGAGTGGCACTACTATATCTCGAGGCTGGCACAGTTATGGCAGGGAAGTGGCATCCCTGTAGACTAAAACTAAAGTGTGCATAAAATCTGTATACTAAAAGCAATTCACACTTAGGACTGTGATATAGCAAGAGATATTTCTATTTAAGAAACAGATGCACATAATGTATTTAAGGAAGATCCTTATCCAATATTTTACTGTTTCATCCTTTATTTATATCCAATATTTAACTTTAGGTAAATTTTGGTATCTGAAGGGCTAAGTATCAATTATCTGAAAATCTCACTGAGATCACTATTGCTGAGCAAATGCTTGCTTGGCATCCCCAGAGCCCAATACAGTAACTTATACACAGTGGACACTCAATATGTATCTGATGCTGCGGTGCTGTGAATTACGTGGTATGGCTTTTCTAGCCATAGTCTTTGTGACTCCCACTTTGCTGTGAGCAACCGAGTAGCTGCTTGTTAAAATCATCCACCTGGGGCAGCCCGAAGTAATCTTCTGGGAAAATTTACTCTCTCTCAGGTGTGTAGAACTCTGATGTTGGGATTTGTTGGTTTTGCCACCCTCTCAGGCTTAAAATGATCCCTCCTAGAGGCAGAGGAGAAATGTCTCTGACTGCCAGCTGAGATGTGCTGTTGAGAAAGATGGCCAGCTGAGAAAGACTGAGTGTGTTCCTGAACTTGAGTTGCAGCCTGTTTCTTCCCTAATAAACACCATAATCTGTGAGCTCTGTGTGGACACTGCAGTGAATTATTGAACCCAGCAGAGAGGTAGTGGGTGCTGCAAGAGGGACAGTTGGTGTCAAGGTTGGTAAGAGGGTTGGAGGGTGGCAACATGTCTGCCTTCATAGGAGCATGTCTTGGGCTGCTACTGGTGGTTTTGTCTTCCTTTTGTGAAGTTAGAGGAGGTCAGAAGATGCTGCCTCCTTGTCCCTTTGCTGAATGCATAAAGGAGCAAATGAATGAGGGAAACAATGAACCTTCTTTAGGGATTTGTTAAGAGTCAATTATGTGCCAAGGTAGGGGCCTGTCTCCAGGAGATAAGTAAATAAACATGATAATGACAGGCTATGACAAGTGCTACAAGGCAAATAAGTTGGATACTACCACAGGATAATCAGTGGGAGGAAATGCTCTAGATAAGGTGCTCCTGGGAGGCTCCCTGCCTCCCTGCCTCCAACTCACAGGAGGAAACCTGTGAGTTGAGATCTGAAGTATTAGGAGTTATTCTGCTTGGTAAGGGGCAGAGGTGTCAGCAGTCCAACGGAGGGAACAGCAGGCAAAGGCCCTGAGGCCAGGAAAAGTTTGACTTGTTTAAGGGACAGAAAGGAGACTCTGTGAGGCCACATTTTAAATGCTGAGTGGAGTTAGGCGCACAGAAATGCCATGCTCTAGAAACAATGTTCAGATAACTTTACTAAGCTCTTCAGAAGAACTCTACAAACAAAATAAAGTGGAGGTTTGAGACAATCACTTCGGTGATTTGGGCAATTCATTACAATTATTCCACTCATGTTTTGTACTTTATTTCTTTTACATAATTAGGTCAGCATAAAGAATAACAAATGCAGGGAACTTGCTTCAGTTCAGAGGATAATAGTATGGATATTTATATCCCATTTTATACATTTAAGTTGTTGTTGTTAGGTGCCATCGAGTCGTCTCTGACTCATAGCAACCTCATGTACAGCAGAAGGAAACACTGCCCGGTCTTCGCTATACCTGAGCCCATTGTTGCAGCCACTTTATCAATCCATCTCATTGAGGGCCTTACCCTTTTTTGTTGTCCCTTCACTTTACAAAGCATGATATCCTTCTCCAGGGAATGGCCCCTTCTGACAACATGACAAAAGTAGCTGAGACAAAGTCTGGTCATTCTTGCTTCCAAGGAACATTCTGGCTGCACTTCTTCCAGGACAGATTTGTTAGTTCTTTTAGCAGTCCATGGTACTTTCAGCATTCTTCACCAACACCATAACTCAAAAGTATCGACTCTTCTTTGGTCTTCCTTTTTCATTGTCCAGCTCTCACATGCACATGAGGTGATTGAAAATACGCTTGTGTCAAGCACACCCTAGTCTTCAAGGAAACATCTTTGCTCTTCAGCACTTGAAAGAGGTCCTTTGCAGCAGATTTGCCCAATGCTATAAGACGTCTTAAGTACCCTTTGATATGTTCATAGGTTAATTCTTTTAGGCTTTCTAGTCTATCTAGTAGCTAGATAACTTTTTGTTGTTGAGATATTTAAATGAAATTTAACATTTTAAGAATTATCTTGGATGAACCTCGCACTTGGGACATAGAGTTTTGATCTTCATAACAGTTTGTCACAGCTTATCAAATCTGATTTTTACTGTGGGTGGATTCTTTGGAGTTCACAGAGCAGCTACAGAGAATTATGTAGTAATTAAAGCAATTAAGAGAAATAAGGAACCTCTTCTGTAGAGTCTTATTTGGTAACATTGTAGGTGAGTCACAAGGTATTCCTCTTCTATTCACAGGCTTCACATACTGAAGAACACTGCCCCAAACTGAACATATGTTCGCAGCTGTGGTAGCTAAGGTTGTGTGTCAACTTGGCTCGGCCAGGATTTGGGTAGTTGGGCAGCTGAGTGTAGTTTATCCCCAGGATGAGACTGGGCAACAACTCCATGGTAGAATCTACTGTGAGCAGTTGAGTAGCTGCCTTAGGGATGTGGTCTGCTTCCAGTATGTAAGACAACACCTTGACAAAGTTCTCAAGGTTTTTTTTGGCACATCTAGATTCTGTATTTGGCCAAATCTTCATCTCAATGGCCCATCATGTCGTCTGCCAATCTTGAAACTATTTCTGGAATTGAACTAGTGGCCTAATGTTACTTGAAAATTTTAAAACTGTGCCATTTTACTTGTTGACCCTGGGTTTGTCAGCCTCAGCAGCCACCAGCTGTCTGAGTTAAGAGAAGGCTTCAGCTTCAGTGGGCTGGGAACAAAAGGTAGAGCTGAGCCCAAGGTTGAGGGACTTTCACCCAGCCCCTAGAGCTGGCACTTTGAACTTGGACTTCTAGCCTCCTAAGTGTAAGAGAATAAACTCCTGTTTGTTAAAACCATAGACACGTGATATGTCTGTTGTAGCAGCACTAGAGGACCAAAACAACAACCTTCCCTACAATTTGCTGATAACTCTATTGGTATTTATATCATCATGAGAGCAACTTAAAGGATTTCTCCTAATGTTCAAAGATAAAATAATTACATGACATAGTTTTGTTTTTTGTTTTTTGTTTTTGTTTTTTTAAGAGAAGGGGCAGAAAAACAAGAGTAGAATCATGACTCTTGGTAAAAAAAAAAAAAAAAAGATATGAAAGGCTGTTAACATCAGGTACCCCTAGGGTGGGGCTGGAGGAGCAGGGAATCAGGGAAAGAGACTTTCACTGCTTTGTAGATGTAAAGAGCCCTGGTGGTACTGTGGTTAAAGCCCTCCATTCCTAACCAAAAAGTTGGCGGTTTCAACCTACCAGTGACTTTGCAGGAGAAATATGAGGCAGTCTGCCCTTATAAAGATTTAGCCTTAGAAACCCTATGGAACAGTTCTACTCTGTACTATAGGGTTGCTATGAGTTGGACATCAATTTGATGGCAATGGGTTTGATATATATATTTAAGTGGTAAAATTATGGGTGATTTTTACTTTTTAGGTGTGTGTTTCTCATTTTTTTTTTTTTTTAATTTTTAATGTCGACCAGTAAATTAAATTTCTGACCACATAACTTCATCTGGTTGTCAACAAAATATTTTTGGTGAAACATTTACATAGATCTTTATCTATATCACAAGCAATATGGTTAATGGATTTTTAAAAACTAAATTAAAAAACTGATCATATTTTCCCACAGGAAGAATGATAAAATAGGCTACAACATGCCTGTTCAAGGAATTGATTTCAAAGAAATTACAAATAGAATTAACAGGATATAAACAAAGATCCAATAACTATAAAAATGATAAAACTAGCCTTTATGTTCTATAAAATGTATATAAATGAAAGCTATAAATAGTATATTGATCACAAAGGGTCCAAGTAGCAAAAACCTAATACAAATCTAAAAAGACAACTCTACTGTATCATAGATGTATCCTAACTCCTATAACCAGCTATGACAAATACAAAGCTGTATTAAAAGTAGAATGACTTGGATGAATTAATTTCTTTAAATGTATGCCTTCTTTCTCCCCCACCTTGTAACTGACCAAGTGCAGCAAGCAGAGCCATTTGAATCATTCTACTGTCACTTTCTTGCCATCTTGCCCTTCTTTCACAGCACAGAAAACTCTTAGTCAACCACTTCAATATGCTCTTGCTAAGACTTTCCTTTATTTTTGCATCCTTTATATTGTGCCACTCCTTCTCAACTATAGGTTTTTCTGCTTTCAACTATCTTTACTCCTACTCCTAGGCTGATAAGAGAAGCTAGTGTTTATTGAGCATGTACTATATGTCAGGAACCATGATAAATTCTTCAAAAGGTCATGTATCATACAAGGCCTTGCAGAGTGGTAAGTGGGAGCACAGAAGGGGGCCCAAAATCAGACTGGGGCTGGGGTTGGTCAAGGAAAGCTTTCCAGAAGAGATGACTCTAACAGAGGTTTGAAAGGACAAGCCAGACAAAGGAGAATGGATAGCACATACACAAAAGGTACTGAGTTATGAAATATCACAATATGATCAAAGAACTGCAATGCCTTTGATAACAGATCAGCCAACTGTGGCACCACCCTCTCAGAGACCAGGTAACTGAGAGTATTAGAACAACCAGAGTCAATTGAGGTTATATGGGCATTCTGTCTGGGAAGCATAACTGTTTCAATTTATCTGGAGCTTTTATCCAGTCTCTCCTTAATCTGTGAATAAAGAGCTATCATAATTTTCTAGGAGTACATTCTCATTATAGCCCATCATATTCCTATGCGTGCTTTTCCAACACTTTCCCACCCTTGAACCTCCAACCCTCATCTTGCTCCCCTGACCTCACCCTCAGCAAGAAGCCAAACCAAACTTCCATGGTCCAGGGACAGGAGGGGGCAGCAGTTTAGCCCAGAGTTCTCAAACATGTATACCTATCTCCAAGGGATCTTGTTAAAATGCAGGTCTGATTCAATAAGCAAGTCTGAGAGTGGGGCCGGAGATTCTGTAGTTCTAACAGCTCCCAGGGGATGCAAATGCTGCCATTTCAAGGACCACACTTTGAGTATGAAGACCGTAACAGAACCAATTGTGCAATCAAACAATTGGATGCACATTCCTTTTTCCCTATGAGCCACCTGAATAACCTCAGTTATTTGAATGTGCATCCAAACTATGCCTCAGTTTTCTCATATGTAAAACATAAAGTGGCTGTTGAAGATCAGATGAGAATGTATTAGAATCATCTGGCACTTGGCTGGCAGTCAACAAACAGTGGCTCTTATGGTTAATAGTGAAAAAATTGGGGATGCCAAGCCAGAACTACGCTAGTCTCCTTTCTTTTCATTCCTTCCACCTGTTCTTGATTCTATTTCTTCTGGCTTTCTTGTGGGCCATACTTTATAGAGTATTTCCTCTTTCACTAGTATTTCCAAATATCACCACTGGCTTCCCTCTCTTTCTTCAAAAACGTGTATCTTCTTGAAATGTGATAGGCTCATCTACCTGCCTTTGGTTGCCCCATCTACATCCTTCTTCCCAGCTCCTTAACTTTTGTCATCTGGCTTCCACCCCCACCAATCAATGGAAATCATACCCTCAACTCCAACACTGATCCCTGAATAGAGAAATCCTATAGTGTCTCGTGGGGGGCAGTGGTGGTTCAGTGGTAGAATTCTCGCTTTTCATGTGGGAGAACAGGGTTTGATTCCTAGTCAATACATCCCAAGTACAGCAATCACCCATCTGTCAGTGGAGGTGTGTATGTTGCTGTGGTGCTGAATTGGTTTCAGCAGAGCTTCCAGACTGAGGCAGACAAGGCAAAGAGATCTGGAAACATACTTCAAAAATCAGTTGACAAAAACCTTAAGAATCATGCTATCCAACCAATCATGGAGACACCCCAAGACCAGGAAGTATTTTGTTCTGTTGTACATAGGGTCACCATGAATTGGGTGCCAATGTGATAGCAACTAACAATAATTACATAGTTTTTTATTAATTCTCATTCTCCTTTACTTCTTTATATTGGTGGGTAGACACCAGAGTGACCTAGAAATCAGGCAGGATAAAGGCAAGGCCTGGTCACGTTGGTGTTGTTACAACACATCTCCTTCTATCGGGGGTTTGGCCAATGCTTCCAACAAGGTCTTCACTTCATAGATTCCATGAATAGAATTACTACCCACCCCCCGCAAAGGCATGACTTAATTCCTAAACAATAAGGGGTAAGTCAACATTCTACATGGAAAGAACACTTTTCAAGAGACGTTTGGCTTGCTGTAAGGCTCCTGAACCTTTCTCACTCCCATCAGGCTGGTGAAGTGAACTAGGCTGGGAGCTGGCACTCCTTTCAGAGAAAGCCTGGGCCAGCATTCCACCAGCTCTGCTGCAGGCTGGAGACAGAAGTGGTGTCTCTGGTGGTTCTCCTTTCTGCCAAAGGAGTACTTCACATGGTGCAGGGAGCCCACAGGGAACCAGGGTCTAACAGCAAGTGCTGTCAACAGTCACTGTCCTCTGTGCACACAGGTCCTCTGGGGACCTTGTTGAATGGGGTAGCTGATAAGATGGGACTCAGAAGCTCTAGGGTCCCTTATACAAATATCATCTTCATGTCACCTATCCCTTCACAGATAGTAGCTCCATTTGCTATGAGGAGGATGTGGATGGTTAAGAGAGAGCAAGGGAAGAAATGAGACACTGAAAATACAAACACAAAATGAAGCTATTTAATGGCCAGTGGCAGTCACTATCCCTTAGCCAAACATGTCCCATTTCTAATACCCAGTCAGCCTTCCCCCGGGTTTTTATTTAACTGGGTAAATAAGGACAATCACTAAGCTAATTTGGCATCTAGATACACACTGCTGTATAAGGAAATCACTTCAAAGAATCTGCTCATTGGTTCCATGTTTCAGTAAACATCTAAATGCAAACTAAATAATTTCTCAATCTATAAACAACTTATTTACTCATTAAGGACACTGCCCTCACCTAAACTCTTTCTTATGCCTACTCTTGTAAGCCATCTCTTTTTAATCATTTCACATAATAGAATGACACTTAAGAAATTTGACTTAAATAGCTCTGGTGGCATAGTGCCTAAGGTATTTGACTGCTAACCAGAAGGCTGGCAGTTCAAACCCAGCAGCCCCTCCTTGGAAGGAAGGTTGGGCAATCTACTTCTGTAGGGATGCTGTTGTTGTTACGAGCCGTCGAGTCGGCCCCGACTCATAGCAACCCCTCCTTGGGTTGCCGAGGCAGTATCACTACAGAAGTAGATTGCCCCATCTTCCTTCCGAGGAGTGGCACCGCCTCGGAAACCCAAGGAGGAGTCACTATGAGTTGAAATTGACTCGACGGCAGTGAGTTGGTTTTTTTTTTTTTGGCCTGGGAATTGGCTCAACATGATGACTGATTAGGCTTGTGAAAAGCCATAGGATAGGATCAAGAACAAGGAAGTATACAAGAGTCTGAGCATGATTAAGCAGAGGGCAGAGGCTTAAAAGCCCAGGGCAGAGTTTGAGCTTCCTGGACAATGATGCTACACGGTAGGATGGCCCAAAGGGCAACCTGGCACATAGGACCCTCTGGAGGTCTGCCCTACCACACCTGTATGAGCACCCCTCACTCCCTGAGCAGTGCAGTCCAGCACAATCCTCTCCAAAAAGGCACAGGAGCAGTTCTCACCTCAGTTTCAGAAGTACTCTGACTTGTCCCCAGAAAAGATGAGGAAATTGGACAAAATACACAGGGTATTCCATATCTACACATCTTAATCAAGGACAATTTGAATTAGCTCAGGAAAGTTTGCAGTTTTACTTGAGCCCAGTTTCCCTGAAGAATATTTAATATTAAGAGGAGTGCCTCTTTGTCAAGGATTTTTGCTTTTTCTAATTAAATTCTAGAAGAAGAATGAAAGAGCTACTCGCCATATTCTTAACTTCCCCAGCATGACAAACAGGGACCACCCCAGATGTGGAGAGCACAGACAAGGAAGGTACTACTTAGGAGGGCCAATTAACTCAATCCAATCATAACATTTTCAAGAGAACTACAATTCTGGAGCGAGAAGATGGTTGTATGTAATGGGTGGTAATTATACTCCCAACAGCTTTCAAGGTAAATATGAAGGGGCTTACAATGGTTTATTATTATTATTATTATTTAAAACAAACTCCTAAGATTAGGAGAGTTAATAATACAATTTAAAAAACAACATTGGAAAGAGTAATTATTATATTAAGAATAATGGATTAGTTACTATAACCAAAAAAAAAAAAAAACACCTCACTGCTGTCAAGTTGGACCCGACTCACAGCAACCCCTTTTTGGGTTTCTAAGGAGTTATCACTATGGAAGTAGATTACCCAACCTTCCTTCGGAGGAGTGGCTGGTGGATTTGAACCACCAGCCTTCTTGTTAGCAGTCAAATGCCTTAGGCGCCATGTCGCCAGAGCTTCCTAGTTACTACAGTTGAACAAAATATTCATCTCTGAGCTTTCTAGCAGCAAATAAGAAAGGGAAATATTTTGATATATCATTTTCATCAGTGGATAAAAGGCAATACTATTTTAGAGAGAATACTATTTTGTGGATATTGAAGTCCAGCAGGTATTTATTGCATCAACACCCTGGAAATTATTATATCTTGGTTTTCAGGTCAGCTTCTGTTTATGATGCTTTACATCATCCTAGCTATTCCATAAAAGTACCATGAACAACTGCTAGCTAAACGAGTCAGAGGCCATAGTTATGAGGTAGAGAGACAAAGACTCTCCCACAAGACATCTTACAAGAACAATATCGAGTATTTACTACAATATAAAAAAAAGGAACAAGATAATGAAAATCTGTAAAATCAAAAATTCTAATGATCTGTCAACTTCAATGTCAAAAGAATGTCCTTGGGTACAAACTACAGGGAGAGTAGTTAAATGATTAGATTACCTGTTACATATTTGCCACTGGCAGTCAATTTTGAATAAAATGGCTTATGGTTTACCTGGCTACGGTTGTTTTACCTATTGAACAAAGCTGATCTATTCTTGTATCTTACTAGTAGAAGTGATAACGTAATTGTGCCCTGTGACAATGACTTTAAAGGGCTTGATTCCTTTAAAAGTAAATGCATTTTGATCATTAGAAACAGTAACAACTGCCCACAGGACTGGATGATAAACCTCTGGCATGCTCTTCTTGTTGAGTATATCCAACTGCCACTACTTCCAGACCCTTACCTCCACTCACCTCAAATCTACCCCTACCAGCCCTTCTTTCATACTCTGAGCAGGTTCCACTTCCCAGAGTTGTAAAATAATCAAATATTCTAGTTGGCTCAGGATGGTCTTAGTTCACAATTGGTTAGTTATTAAGTGCCCACTTATACTCTCAAAAATGTCTCCACTGTAATAAAGTATAAATAACAACAAGTGTTGGTAAGAATCTGAAGACACTGGAGCCCTCATACACTGCTGGTCAGAATGTTAGATGGTGCAGTTGCATTGAACAACAGTTCGGCAGGTCCCCTAAAGGTTAAACACAGAGTTATCACATGACACAATAATTCTAGTCCTAGGTATATACTCGTGGTCAGATAAATGAAAACATGTATCTACACAAAAACTTGTACATGAATGTTCATAATGGCATTATTCATAATAGCCAAAGTATAGAAACAACTGAAATTATCTATTAACTGAATAAATGAAGAAACAAAATGTGGTACATCCACACAATGGAATATTACTATTCAGTCATCAAAGGAATGAAATATTGATACTACCACATGGATGACCTTTGAAAATATTATGTGAAGTGAAATAAGCTAGACACAAAAGGCCACATATTAGATGATTCCATTTTTAAAAAATGTCCAGAATATGCAAATCTATAGAGACAGAAAGTAAATTAGTGGTTGCTAGGGCAAAGTCAGGGGAGTTGGGAGGAACTGGATAGTGACTGTTGATGAGGTTTCTTTCTGTAGTGATGAAAATGTTCTAAAATTGATTACTGTTATGGTTGCACAAATCTGGGAATATACTAAAACCATTTAAATTGTACACTTTCAATGGGTAGATTGTATATTATATGAATTATATCTCAATAAAGCTGACAAGGGGCAAGGTTGTGATTATTAATAATAAATAATATAGTCTTAAAAACCGAGTCAAACTCATTGCCATAGACTCAGTCCTGACTCACAGTAACCCCTATTGGGTTTCCAAGGCTGTAAATCTTTACAGAAGCAGACTGCCCCCATCTTCCTTCAGGCTGGTGGGTTCAAACCACCAACCTTTTGGTTAGCAGCCAAATGCCTTAACCACTACAACACCAGAGGTCCTTAAATGATATACTAGTAATAATAATAAATATCCTCATCAGGAAATTATATGATCCCTCTGTTGTTGTTGATAGGTGTCACTGACACATAGTGACCCCATGCACAGCAAAATGAAACACTGCCCAGTCCTGTGCCATTCTCAGAATTGTTGCTATGTCTGACCCCATTGTTGCAGCCACTGTGTCAATCCATCTTGTTGAAGGGCTTCCTGTTTTTTGCTGACCCTCTACTTTACCAAGCATGATGTCCTCCAGGGACTGGTCCCTCCTGATCACATGTCCAAGGTATGGGAGAAGTCTTTCTCTCCTTGCTTCTAAGGAACATTCTGGCTGTACTTCTTCCAAGACAGATTTGTTCATTTTTTTCTAGAAGCCCATGGTATATTCAATATTCTTCACCAATACCATAATTCAAAGGCATCGATTCTTCTTTGGTCTTCCTAATAAGGAATTGCCCAGCTTTTGCATGCATATGAGGTGACTGCAAATGCCACGGTTTGGGTCAGGTGTATCTTTGTCCTCAAAGTGATATTTTTATCACTTTTTTTTTTTTTTTTTGATCTATCAGTACTTTTTATTTCATGATAAGGTTGGTTTTTTTGTTTTTGTTTTTGTTTTTAATTTTTATTGTGATTTGGGTGAAAGCTTCTGGAGCAAATTCACATACACTTTGTCTCATGACATTGACTACAATTTCCCCACAATGCAAGAGCTCGCTTCCCACCTCCTCCCTATAGTTACCTCTTCCTTATGTTCTTCTTTCCCATGCACTCTTGTCCCCTAAGCTGTCTCCCTGTGCATACATAGCCCATCTATTCTCCCATGATTGATCTCTCCAAGGACTGTATTTAAACTAAAAAAAACTCACTGCTGTCAAGTTGATTTGACTCATAGCGACCCTTCCTTGGGTTTCCGAGGCAGTTTCTCTATGGAAGTAGATTGCCCAGTCTTCCTTCCAGAGTGGCTGGCAAGTCTGAACCACCAAACTTCTGGTTATCAGTCAGATGCCCAATGTTCAGCTCATATGCCTATCTTTTGTTTGGCTGGAAGCCACAGGAGTGGCTTCAATTCCAGACCTGAAGGGCAGCTAAGGGCCAGTCTCAGGGGTTCCACCAGGGTCTACCACACCAGCAAACATGGTCCTTTTCTTAAAATATGATTTTGAGTTTTGTTCTACATTGTTCTCCCACTCTATCCAGGACCCCCTACAAAGATTACCCCTCCAAGTGGTTGACAGCGGTAGTCAGGCACCATCTAGTTCTCTGGTCTCATAGTCATATAGGCTGAGGATTGCATGGTGTACCAGTCACTTGGACTAATTGCTTCCATATGTCTTTGGTTTTTCTTCATTTTTACTTGCTGTGGATGAGAAGAGACCCATCGTTGCATCTAGATGGCTGCTTGAAAGCTTTTAAGATCCCAATTGCTACTTGCCAAAGTAGGATGTGAAACCATGTTCTTGTGTAGTATGTTATGCCAATTGAGCTTGATGTCCCCTGTGACCATCATCCTGAGCCCACAGGTCCAACTACTTGCTCCCTCTGCATAGCTGGCTGTGGCCAAGAAGTGACAACAACCTTGTCCCTTGTCAGCTCCTACACACCTGGGAGTTTTTACAGAACATATAAATACACTTGTAGAAACATTGTCTGCCAACCTTGTACATGGTCATGTGCACACTCCCCCCTGCATAGACATACCTAATCGTTCAGCCTGTCCATCCATCTATCCACCTGGATATCAATATTTGCCATCACTGACAATGCAGTACCATATGTGCAAAAGGGTTCATCTTTTTGTCTGTACCCTCCATGCACCTCTTTATGTCTTCTTCTTCCTCAATGCCACTATGTTGATCACTTACATTTGGTACACTGCCCTTCCCTTCCCCCAAATCAATATTTATCTCTACCTATCTAGCAGTGTTCTCTCCCCTTCCCTCCCATCTCTGGTAACCAACAAAGAAAATTTCCTTCCACATATAAACCTTTCCTTGACTTTTTACAATAATGGGCTAATACAATATTTGTCCTTCTGGGATTGACTTATTTCACTCAGCATAATGTTCTCCAAGTTCATCCATGGCTTTTTAACACTTTAAAAAACTTTTTAATTTTTAAAATTTTCCAAATAGAGTATGTCATTTGAGTTCTTGAATGCTGTTTCCATGGGTGTTGATTACTTGCTGTATCCAAGTAAAATGTTGTATCCATGTAGGTGAAATCCTTGACAACTTCAGTCTTTTCTCCGTTTATCATGATGTTGCTTATTGGTCCAGTTGTGGGTTTTTTTTTTTCTTTTTTTAAAATTTTTATGTATAATCCATATTGAAGTCTGTAGTCTTTGCTCTTCATCAGTAAATACTTCAAGTCCTCTTCACTTTCAGCAAGGCTGTGTCATCAGCATATCTGCAGTGCAGTGAATTACTTGATATAGCCCTTCTATCCATGGTCTTTGTGACTCCATCAGATTACTGGGTAGAACTAAGTAAATGTGAGGTGCTTGTGGCCCAAGGGGCTTGCACAGCTTGTTAATAATGTAAATAAGGTACATGACACCCTTGTGTGAGTGGGATTGTGCAAATAAGGTGTATGGTACCCAAACGTGGGGATTGGTCAGTGTTGCCGTCTTGCTAAGCTTAAAATGAGCCATCTCAAAGGCAGAAATGGAAGATCTCACTACCTTCAAGAAAGAAGAGCCAGGAGTGGAGCTTATCCTTTGGACACAGATCCTTGCGCTGAACTTCTCTGGTACAGGAGACAGAGAGCTGTGACACCAAAGATAGTGACAAGCAGTGTCAGAGAAACAGTAGCAGCAAAGGCAGCAGAACGAAGAGACCAGCACAAGACATAGCGGTGGACTTTTGGCTCATGGAGCAAGAAAGTTGAGTGCCTTCAGGCAAGAGACTTGCTGTTGGAGTGTGGTGCCTTGCTAGGCATCTATCAGCAGAGCTAAAAGAGATTTATAACATTTGCCCAAGCAGGGAGAGGTCAGGCCAAGAGTGCTAGGACCAGAAAGAGACCTGCCTTCAGGGATAGCTGAGAGGAGGCTGTCCTGATACTCCCATAATCATATTGTCTGTGAGTTCTGCATGGCCATTGCAACAGATTGTCAAAGTCAGCAGAGAAGTAGAGTGCCGTGGGATGGAGGGTTGGTGTCAGAATTGGTAGAAAGGTTGGAGGGTGGTGGCACATCTGATCTCCACTTCACAGGAATCAGTATTAGACTCTTAATGTTGATTTTGATCTTCCTTCTCCCTTGTGAAGTTAGAGGAGTTCAGATGCCTCTGTCACACCCTTTTTGTAATATTACAGATAGTTAATGCATTTTCCTCTGATCTTGGTATCATGTTCTTCATCATATAGTCTAGGGTCTCATATTCTTTGCACAGCATACAGACTGAATAAACATGGTGAAAGGATATAACCCTGACACACACCTTTCTTGATTTTAAACCACACAGTATTCTCTTGTTCTGTTCAAATGACTGCCTCTTAGTCTAAGTACAGGTTCTACATAAGCACAATTAAGTGTTCTGGAATTCCCATTCTTTGCAATGTTTTCCATATGTAATTTGTTATGATCCACACAATCTAATGCCTTTTTATAGTCAACAAAAACACAAGTAAACATCCTTCTGGTATTTTCTGCTTTCAGCTACAATTCACCTGATATTAGCAATATCCCTTGTTCCACATCTTCTGAATCCAGCTTGAACTTCTGTCAGTTCTCTATGTATTGCTGCAACCATTTTTTCATTATCTTCAATAAAATTTTACTTGTACATGATATTAATGATACTATTCAATAATTTCCACATTCTGTTTGATTACGTTTCTTTGGGAAGAGCACAAATATGATCCTCTTTCAGTCAGCTGATCCCTCTACACAGTACTAAATACTAGGTATGGAGATTCCAATCATGGACATGGGATAGAGCTTAGAAACCTTTAGCAAACACCTAAAGAATCTTCTTAAACTTTAATAAAACAAATCACATACTCTAACTACCATATTTTCAAATCATCCTATTTTGATGGATGGGGAAGGGAAGCAAGATGATAAATTCTAGTAATTTAGTGCTTCAGCAGAAAATAATCAAATTTTTTTCTCTGTGAAAAATTACTTACAGGAATCTATGACAGTATTTTAGAAATGAAGTATTCAACATATAGCTCTTTGTACTAACAAGTAAAAAGCTTTATTCACTTAAAGATGATCCAAATAACAA
>NW_006921694.1:930156-951503 GCF_000298275.1 Orycteropus afer afer | reverse complement strand
CATTATGTGAAAATGGAGAATGATCACATTAGATCAAAAAACGGAGAATGACTTCATAATTACACAACCACCAAATAACATCATTATATAACTGTCAAATCACATCATTACATAACTGCCAAATTACATCATTATATAACTGCCTAACCACTGAAATCATGGCCTAGCCAAGTTGACACATAACCTTAACCATCACAGCCAATGTTACTCTTGCCTTGCACCTCTGCATTTGTTACTGTCAGACATGTGTCATTAATGTGCAAAAACAGTCAGATAGGAGATTTTTTTTACTATTGTGATACATGCAAAATGCCAGATAATGAGATAGTCAGTAAGTGAGGAGCAATAATAGTATATCAGAAAAAAGAAAGCCTTCACTTGAGGATACATATCACAGGTCAAGTGAAGTGAAAAACTGACAAGTAGTTATTTTTGTAAAATCAGTTGAGAATGTGTAAGTGGGCAAAGCCAGCATCCCACTCCTAAACAAAGAGGCCCTCAGTCTATGTGGTTCACAAATAGACTTTCGGAGAGAAATCAAGCCTCCCCTTCAGATCCATCTGGCCTCCTCTGGAACACTTGCCCTGATGGGTTCTGTTGTTGTTGTTGTTAGGTGCCATTCAGTCAGCTCTGATTCATAGCGACCCCATGTACAACAGAACAAAACACTGCCTAATCCTGCACCATCCTCACAATCCTTGCCATACTTGAGCCCATTGTTGAAGCCACTGTGTCAATCCATCTTGTTGAGGATTGTCCCCTTTTTTGTTGACCCTCTACTTTACCAAGCATGATACCCATCTCCAGGGGATGGTCCCTTCTGACAACGTGACCAAAGTCGGTGAGACAAAGTCTGGCCATTCTCGCTTCCAAAGGGCATTCTGGCTGCACTTCCTCCAGGACACATTTGTTCACTCTTCTGGCAGTCCACGGTATTCTTTACTAACACCATAATTCAAAGACATCAACTCTTCTTTGGTCTTCCTTATTCATTGTTCAGCTTTCACATGCATGTGAGGTCACTGAAAATACCACGGCTTGAGTTAGGCGCACCTTCGTCTTCAAAATGACATCTTTGCTTCTTAACACTTTAAAGAGATCCTTTGCAGAAGATTTGACCAGTGCGATATGACATCAGATTTCTTGACTGCTGCTTGGGGGTTGATTGTGGATTGAAGTAAAATGAAATCCCTGACAAATTCAATCTTTTCTCCAATTACTGTGATGTTGTGAGAATTTTCATTTTTTCAGGTTGAAGTGTAATCCATACTGAAGATTGTAAAGCCAGAAGTAGAAAGCCAGAGAACACAACAACCTCCATATATGTAATAAGAAATACAAGGCTCCAAATTAAAAATGATTAAGGAAATGTATTTGGTGCACTAAAATTGGAAACACACACACAATATATACCCCTAATAATAAGGTATCTAGTTTGTCATACAGTGGTGGCTTGAGTGTTGCTATGATACTGAAAGCTGCTACTGTTATTGTCAGGTGCCCTTGAGTCTATTCTGACTCACAGCAAACCCATGTGCTAGAACTGTCCCATAGGGACTCCTAGGTCATTATCTTTATGAAGGCAGATCACCAGATCTTTCTCCCACTGAGCTGCTGGTTGGTGTGAACTACCAACCTTTCAAGTTAGCAGCCAAGCACTTAACCGTTGTGCCACCAGGGCTCCTTCTTACTAGAAGCTATGCCACCAGTATTTCAAATACCAGCAAAGTCACTCATGGTGGCCAAGCTTCAGCTGAGTTTCAAGACTAAGATAGTTTAGGGATAAAGGCCTGGTGATCTCCTTCTGAAAATAAAACCCTATGGATCACAACACAATATTGTCCAAAATAGTGACGGGAAATAAGCCCCTTAGGCTGGAAGGCTTTCCAAACACACAGAGGCATGCAAACATGCTAACTCTTATGCAGATGGTACACAACAGGGCAACATTTTGTTCTGTTATACATGGGGTCAGAGCCAACTCGATGCAACTAATAACAACAAATAATAAGGTATAACGACAAAGAACAGAAATCAATTCTTCTGTAAAGGGCGGAGGTATTACTTTCTATTACTTCATTATATAATCATGTATTTTAAAAATGAGCATCAGCATTATGCCCCTAGCATAGATTAGTTCTTCAATACTTCAGCAGGAGCACAAAGCAAGAGGGACACCTGTTGTCTGCTCTTGGTTCTATTTTTGAAAAATAATAGTGATTATGCTTAACAGCTCCATTGTGGACAAGCTAATCAATGACCACTTTTTAGCATTAAAGAACATTTCCCTCATTATCTGTGAGCTCCTCATTCTGTCGGTTCTCTTGTTTCTCTCTTATTTTCTGACCCTTTGCCCATTTTTTTCACCAGATATTTTTACTAGCTACATTCCCATTGTCACATGCAGGATTTTTCCATCTTCACTGGCCACAGTACTTTGTAAAGTGAATAAAGACTTGTTTTTCCTGCTACTATTTTTAAAGGGTGGGAGTCTCACTTTTTAAAAAAGGAGTTTTTTGTGTACAAAAGATATGTTGTTGTTGTCAGTTACCATCCAGTTGGCTTCAACTCATGGTGACCTCACATAGCACAGGCTGAAATCTTGCCATTTCATTCTTTATGATCACTGGTGTCTTCTAACCTAAGGGCATCATCTTTCAGCACTATATTTGACCATATTCTGTTGTTATCCATAGGGTTTTCATCAGCTAATTTTGGAACTAGATCACCAGACCTTTCTTTCTAGTCTCTTAGTCTAGAAGCTCAGCTGAAATCTGTCCACCATGAGGGACCCTGCTGGTATTTGAAGTACCAATGGCATAAGCTTCCAGTATTGTTGTGACATGCAAGCCACCACAGTACAATAAACTGACAGATGAGTGGTAGACAAAAAATATAGCCCTACTTATTTTACCTTAAGCAAAGATGCAGAGAAAAAGTGGAAAGCAAGAGGCTGTCAGCAACCTATAGAGTGATGGCCACCAATGTCGCACAGGAATAAAGACATTTTAACTGTGAACATAGGAACTGCTCTGAATCCAGCTGCGGTGTAGTAGATTACATAGTGTGGCTTTTCTAGCCATAAGTCTTTGTAAACTCTGTGGTGGAATTTGCCATGAGCAACTGAGTAGCTCCTGATTGTTAAAGTTATTCTCCTGGGGTATTTCTGTTGGGAGTGGCACAAAGCAATCTTCTGGGAAGTTCGCTCTCCCTCTCAGGCGTATAGAATTCTGATTTTGGGATTGGTTAGTTTGGCCAGTGCCAGGCTCAAAAGGAGCCCTCCTGGAGGCAGAAGGAATTTATCTCACTGCCGGCTGAGAGACACACACTACTGGGAGAGAGACTGAGAGAGACTGCTGGCTGAGAGACAGTGGGCTGAGAAGACTGAACTTGAATCATAGCCTGTTGCTTCCCTAATAAACCCCATAATCTGTGAATTCTGTGTGGTACTACAGCGAATTATCGAACCCAGCAGAGAAGTGGTGTGTGCTGTGGGAGGAACAGTTGATGTCAGGGTTGGTGAAAGGGCTGAAGGGAGGCAGCATGTCTGGCCTCACAGGAATAGGCCTTGAGCTACTTACTGATGGTGATCCTGTCTTCCTCTTGTGGGGTTAGAAGAGGTTAGAATGTGAGGCCTCCCTGTCCCTTTGGCACAGCCATGGAAAATTCTCTTTGTTGCTGGAGGTAGGGTCAAGGGCAGACTTCTAAAAGCTAGGTGAATCCAGTCAAATATCTGGATTCAGAAGAACACCAGGCCATTCTTTCTTCCTATTATGTCCCCTTATAAAGGTCATGCCTGGCAGCCCCTTAGGCCTATACTTAGCACTTTGCACATCATGCCCTTCCCAACAATCTGGGTAGGCCCCATCAGAGACAGAGGGAGACAGCAGTGAATTGATACTCTCTGATGTAGGGCAATGACTCAATGTCTGGTTGACAGCTATCAATTATACTATTTTGTTAAAGTGTTCATGATTAATTAGAAACAAAATGACATACCGATTGCAAAATTTAGAGAAATAAATGTAGTTCCCAGACACTTGGAAATCTTCAACTATTATCAATTAATGCTTAATTTCATCTGGTTTACCTTACATCTTGGTCAACATCAAAGAGAAATACTTAACCAGTCTTTCATTTCCACCTCTCAAAAGGCCTCTGGCTTGCATGCAGACCCTAAGGGATTAGAATTGCCCCTTCTCAGTGTCTTTTCCACTCTCCATGAAAACTACATTCCTCACCAAAGCATCTATATGCATCACACAGTTCGTTTCTTGAACAAGGATTGCACACTTGTTTTATTACTTCCACAGGAGGATTCTTACAGATGGCTTCTCATTTCCTAATGCACTAGATTCTTTCTAAACTTTTAAACGATGTCAGGCCATTTTTATATCTGGACATTTAAAAGCAACAGAATATAATGTGCTTTCAAACAGACTTATACAGTAGTTTCACCACAATCCCACAGAATTAAAGGGTGATCTTGATCAACATTTCCTCATTTGTTTCTCTATTTTCAGTAAGTATCAGAACAGTCACGATTTTATTTTTAATCCATTTTCTAATAAATAAATAAGGTACCTTGGGAAACTGACTCACAACTAACATTAGGAAGAACTATCTAAACCAAGGGAGCTCTGCTGGTGTAGTGCCTAAGGCATTTGACTGCTAACGAGAAGGCTGGCGGTTCAAACCCACCAGCCACTCCTTAGAAGGAAGGTTGGGCAATCTACTTCCTTAGTGATACTGCCTTGGAGACAAAAGGAGGGGTCGCTATGAGTCAGGTCTGACTCAACGGTACATAGCAATAACAACAACAACATCTAAACCAAAAAACAACCCCATCAAGTCAATTCCAACCCATAGCAACTTAGCAACCTTATAGGACAGAGTAGAACTGCCCTATAGAGTTCTCAAGGCTGTAAGTCTGTATGGAAGCAGACTGCCTCATCTTTCTCTTGCAGAGCGGCTGGTGGGTTAGAACCAATGACCTTTTGGTTAGCAGCCAAATGCCAAAAGAGTTAAAGTGAACCAAAGCTCTAAGAACTAGCTATATGGGATCAAACTGACAAAAGCAACTTGGAAGATTAGACAGGAATCTTAGAGGATAATGAGTTTATGTTAATGGGGAAGGAACAACTCAGAAAAGGAGGGTGAGAATGGTTGCACAACTCAAAGAACATAATCAGTGTCACCATACATCTAGAAATGGTTGGACTGGTGTATATGTTTTGCTGTGTATACTCTCAACAACACCAAAAAATAAATTTAAAATAAAACAAAAACAAACTTAATGTGCAGAGAAACATACACACAAAAAAACATACATCTCAATGGATATACTTGATTATTATGAAATTAATATTTAAATTATATGAAACTGATGTCTATGGATGTACTCAATATTTCCTAATTTATCAAATCATTATGTTTTATAGGAAACTTTTTCCAGAAGCATTTTCATAAATGGTGGTTAGTTTTTAAATGTCACTTTTTAACATGATCCTCAAAGGAAGAGGACTTTCCAAACAATATATTGAAAAGCTGATTTCTGAGAAATGCATTTAATTGAGCAATGTCTTAAATTTCTATTGCCATATTAAAGCTTTTAAAAAGAACCTTGAACAACCAACTTAGCTCGTCCTGTCATACTTTATTAGTACAATTAAGACTGACTATTAGCTTTATTGTATCTCAAAACTCTTTCCCACATATAATAGGATATTAAATGGCCTAAAACTGAAATAAAGATCCCCATACTTTAGAGACTTATCTACAAAGGATTTGCAGGATGCAGGGTACCCTTTGTCCAGCATTCTAAGCTTATCTCCTACCTCTACCATTTCAGAGAAGACTGGGGATGCACTGGGTAAGGAGGGCTTTTTTTAAGAGTCCTACTAAGGATTGCACGTAACACCACCACCACCACTAGGGATTGCTGCAGAATTTCCCCAACCCCTCAGAGTATGGAATCACCAGCTGTCGTCGAATTGACTCCAACTCATGGTGACCCCATGTGTGTGAGAGTGACACTGGCCTCCACAGGGTTTTCAATGGCTGACTTTTCAGAAGTAGATCACCAGGACGTTTTTCTGCGGTACCTCTGGGTGAATGCAAATCTTCAACCATTCAGTTAGCAGCTAAGCACACTAATCTTTTGTAGCACCCAAGGACTCCTAGAGAAGGGAAAGGGAGAGGGTGTTCTAAATGGGGGCCACAGCAAGAGAACTCCTTAAAAGAGAGGAGATGCTTACCAAAAGAAAGGATTTCTGCTATGCATCACCCTCCCATGAAGAATACTTGCAGAACTTCAGACAAAAATGCACATGTCTTTGCACGCTGCCCCAGAGAAGTTGCAGCACAGTTCTTAGGAGAGTTGAAAAGACAAGGGCTGCACAGAGCTTGACTGCTAACCAGAAAGCTGGTGGTTCAAACCTACCAGCCACTCCTCAGAAGGAAGATTGGGCAATCTACTTCCATAGTGACACTACCTCAGCAACCCAAGGAGGGGTCGCTATGAGTTGGGGCCGACTCAACAGCACATAACAACAACAACAGCACAGAGCTGCCCCTGATGGGAGGGAGGGAGAGAGAACAGTGGGAACAGCAGCATTTTCATGTTTGATGGGGCAAAGATGTATAACATGTCCTATAGACCAAGCGGACAATGCAGAAGGCAGCAGCAGGGTTGAACTTCCCTGAATGTAGCCCATCCAGGAGGGCTACCGGCCAGCAGTAAAAGACTGAAGCTGCAGTCTCAAAAGCAGTAGAGGAGCGTGTGATGAAAAGTCAGCTGGAAAGCACATTCCCCCAGTCAAGGAATGGAACAGTGGGTTTGGGACAGGGATTTAAGGGGCACCATGGAGGGTAGACAAAGAATTACCAAAGTATACTATGCAATGAGGTATTCAATAACCAAAAAAGATTGACATAGTACCTGCTAAAAGACCCCATTTCCTCCAGTTAGTTCTCACTCAAGGTTCCTGCAGTGAATTGCTTGATGTGGCCCTTCTAGCCATTGTTCTCCATTCTGTAATGTATTGTAAATCCTATTATCCATGCTTGTTTGGGATGGTGTGGTAGTTAAGGTTGGTGTCAACCTCTCTGGGCAGCTGGTAGTAGTTGTTCCCTATAATGACTGGGAATCGGCTCTGTGGTGGGATTTGCCTTGAGCTGCTGATTGTTAAAGCCATACATTAGGTTATTTCTATTGAGGCAACACAGGTAGAATGTATCCTGATTCCTGCCTTGCTGGAGAGTATCATTCAAATCACCATCCTTACCTTCCTTGAGTGTATACCCACGAATCTCCTGGGAAGATTCACCCTCCTCTTGCTCCGGTTTTGTGTTTTGACTCATCCTCATCTCACCCCTGGATTTGGGACAGCAGCCATCATCTGATCTGCTGATCGAGGTTCATTAAACTCCAAGAATTGGGAGGATCCTCCAGACCCACTCACGGACCTGGGACTCGCCAGCCTGCCAGCCTCCACCACTATCACGTGACACGATCCCTTGGGTGTCTGTGAGTTCTGTGACACATTACAGCAAAATACAGAATCCTAAGACAGGGAGAAATTACTGGGAGGAGGAGGAGGAGTTAATGTCTGAAATGATGGAGTGGCATGGTAGTTTGGACATTTGGGACATCTTTAACCTCTGCCTCATGGGGACTGGCCTTGTGCTGATCTTTCTGAGAGAAATTGTTCAAGCAGTCTCTGAGTGGCACAAAGAGTAGGTGCTCAACTACTAACCTAAAGGTTGGTAGTTCAAACCCACCAACCATACTGCAAAAGAGAGGCCTAGTGATCTACTCCCATTAAGCTACATATACACAATTGTGATTGAGTCAATTCTGACTCATATTGACCCCATATGTTACAGAATAGAACTGCTCGGTAGGGTTCTTTTGGCTGAAATCTTTACACAAGCAATTCACCAGGGTATTAGCATTACAGCCAGGAAACTCTATGGAGAGGACTACTCTGTAACGCATGGGGCTGCCTAAGTTGGAACTGATTAGACAGCAATGGGTTTGCTTTTTGTTTACCTCTCATTCTCCCAGCCCAGATCACAAGGAACCAGAAGCCTCTTCCTGCACAGGAGGAGATGGAGTGAGGAGAGCTGAGACACAGGTCACAGGAAACCCTGCCGCAGGTTTCCATGACAAGGTGAGCCCTGAGCTGAAAACAGGGTAAGAGCATGAAATTGGGATGGCAGTTCTGATTAAGATCAGACTGGATTTTTAATCACTGAACATAAGACTCAAACACTGCTATCTGCCTGAGATATAATCCAGGGACACAGAAGAAAGATCTGAAGAACAGATTTGAAGGGAGAGATGGGAGAAAACAAATCTGTTTCTTGATTGTATCCTACCAGGTCCAGGCTGTTCTTTAAAGTGCAAAGATTCTAGTCATTTATTGTTTTCAGTTTGGGGCCAGAAGAAATGTTGAGAGATAGTTAATGATCAAATATTAAACCAAATTACAATATGAAGCAAACAGTTTTGCTCCCCAATCCTGTTTTGTGTGTTCACAAAATTCTAACCATGGCCCACAAGGCCTATGCACTCTGCCTACCTCTTTGGTTTACCGTGGACCGTATGTCCCCAACTCACTCTGCTCTAAGAACATTGGGCTGCTTAAGATTCTTCCAACATTTAAACTTTTCTGATCTCACGACTTTTGCACATACCTTTTCTTCTGACTGAAACATGCTTCCCTGAATTAAGAAAAGAGTAATTCTGGGCTATAATTTTATGTTTATCGATTTCTCCTTTCAGTTCTATCACTTTTACTTCATGCATTTTGAAGCCTTATTATTAAATAGATACTCTTCTAGTATTTTTATGTCCTTTTGATTCCCTAGGAGCTCTGGTGGTATAGTGCCTAAGGCATTTGACTGCTAACCAAAAGGCTGGTGGTTCAAACCCACCAGCCACTCCTTGGAAGGAAGACTGGGCAATCTACTTCCATAGTGATACTGCCTCGGAAACTGAAGGAGTCGCTGTGAGTCAGACCCAACTCGACGGCAGAGAGATTTTTTTTTTTTTTTTTTGATTCCTTGATTCATTATTATTAGAAATGACAATATTTATCACTGGTAATATGAGTTCTGACATCCATATGTTTGATACTAATAAACCCATTCCATTACTATTCTAATAATTTTAGCCTATTTGGGTCTGCATTTTATCTTTGTGTCTTGTTGGCAATATACAGTTGGGATTTGCTTTTACTTTTATCATGTCTGATAATTTCCACCTTTTAATTGATATGTTTAGACTATTTATATTCAGTGAGTTTTGATATGGTTTGGTTTAAATGCACCATCTTGCTATTTGTTTTCTACTTGTTTCCTCTACTCTCAGTTCCCACTTTCCTTCTCTTTATCCCTTCTTTTGGATTTACTTAGTTTTTCTTTTCTTTTTTTTTTTTTTAATGTCTAATGTCTTTTATCATCTTTATTAGTTTATTCACTCCCCAGAAGGAAGGTTGGGCAATCTACTTCCATAGTGATACCACCTTGGAAACCCAAGGAGGGGTCACTATGAGTCAGACCCAACTCAATGGCAGTGTGTTTAGAGAATTTTATATACGAAGGATATCATTGGTGATGTCAGATGGATCCTGGCTGAAAGTAGAGAACAGGAGAAAGATGTTTACCTGTGTGTTACTGACTAAAGTCATTCAATTGTGTGGATCATAACAAATTATGGATAACATTGAAAAGAATGAGAATTACAGAACACTAATTTGGACTCATGAGGTACCGGTACATAGACCCAGAGGCAGTCATTCAAACAGAACAAGGGGATACTGTATGGTTTAAAATCAGGAAACGTATGCCTCAGGGTTGTATCCTTTCAACATATATGCTGAGTAGATAATATGAGAAGCTGGACTATATGAAGAAAAACGTAGCATCAGGATTAGAGAAAGACTCATTGACAGCCTGCAACATGCAGATGATACAATCTGGTTTACAGAAAGTAAAGAGGATTTGAAGCACTTACTGGATATCAGGCTACAACCTTCAGTTCAGATTACACTTCAACATAAAGAAAACAAAAAATCCTCACAAATGTACCAATAAGCAACATCATGTTAAATGGAGAAAAGATTGAAGTTGTCAAGATTTTGTTTTACTTGGCTCTATAATCAATGCTTATGGAAGCACCAGTCTAGAAATCAAATGATGTATTACACTGGGTAAACCTGCTTCAAAAGACCTCTTTAAAACGTTAAAAAGCAAAGATGTCACTTTGAGGACAAAGATATGCCTGACCCAAGCTGTGATATTTTCAATCGCCTCGAATGCATGTGAAAGCTGGACAATGTGTAAGGAAGACTGAAGAAGAATTGATGCCTTCGAATTGTGTTGGTGAAGAATACTGAAAACACCATGGGCTGCCGGAAGAATGAATGTATCTGTCTTGGAAGAAGTATAGCCAGAATGTTCCTGAGAAGCGAGGATGAGAGACTTCATCTCACGTACTTTGGACGTGTTATCTGGAGGCACCAGTCCGTGGAAAAGGATGTTATGCTTGGAAAAGCAGAGGGTCAGTGAAAAAGAGGAAGATCCTTAATGAGGTGGACTGACACAGTAGCTGCAACAATGGTCTCAAAAAGAGCAACAATTCTGAGGATGGCACATGACCAGGCAGTGTTTTGATTTATAGTACATGAGGTCACTATGAGCTGGAATTGACTCAATGGCACCTAACAAAGTAACAAAGCAATACGTAGTTGCTTTAACTGATCATAGTCTACCTATGTACCCATGTTCACTACTGTTCAAGTCACTGCTATTATCCTGACATTAGAAAAAAAGATTTCAAACCTAGTAGGGGTTTTATAAATTATTTTTAAATGACATAAATAAGCAAATACTGATTAAACAAAATGCTCAAGAAATGAAGTATTCTAGTTAACTGAGTTTCTAATCAAATGAGGGTTATTCAGAAAACCCTTCTTGCTCTAACTGTTTTTGGTTTCTGATTTTTCCTAAAATTTAACAATTGCTCTTCATAACTTGCAAAGTCTACTGCTCTGGAAATAACTTTGCAGTACATCAACCTCAGCATTCTGACCACCAGTGATATAGATGTATGAACAAAAAGTGGAAGAAGGTATAGAACAAAAGAAATCTTACAGATCCAGGATACACTCTGTTGTTGTTATTTTGCCATCGAGTCGGCCCCAACTCATAGTGACCCCTCCTTGGGTTTCTGAGGTGGTATCACTATGGATGTAGATTGCCCAACCTTCCTTCTGAGGAGTGGCTAGTGGGTTTGAACCGCCAGCCTTCTGGTTAGCAGTCAAGTGCCTTAGGCACTACACTATCAGAGTTCCTAGGATACACTCCAGAAGTTATTTATTTAGAGTCTTTTTTGAAGAAAATCTTAATTGTGCTTGGTTTCTCTGTAATCTGCTTTTGTCCTTAAGATAGAGAAAGAAAAAAACTCTTGTAGTTATTGAAGATTGCTAAGTTTGGTTCCAATTAAAAGACAGTATTTAATGTATGGTGAAATAGAGTAAGAGGGAAAAACTGTGTCTGCCTCACAAAAACCATTATAGCAATTTTAAAATGAGATAGAATCAAATGTGATTATGGTAAGAATTGAATGCATGATGAAAATGCCCACACATTTAAATGTAGTCAAGGCATGATTAAGTAGACTAAACAATGCGTTAGAACAGCTCCCTCAAGAGTTAACACTTCTTTTGTGATATATAAAGAAATGACCCCATCATTGCTTTCCTACATTATTTCCAATTTACAGTCCTCTAGGGCAAAAACTATTCTGAAGATGTGAAAATAATTTTATTGTCATAGCTAATAATTAAATGATGATAAATGGCAAATAACTGTAAATAACCATCCTTGCAGAGATAACAGACATCCACAAATTTAAATTGTACCCTGTCTTAACTAAAGTTTTTAAGCAGTGATTAATGACAAATATAGAACACCTTCTAAATCTGCAAATTGCTGATCCAAGAAGAACACTTTAAAAATGGCAAAAGTTTAAGAAACCAACTGAAAACCATTTTCTCGGTAAACCACAGAAATGATGAATATCCATTAGCCAGTAGGTATTCTCATGGAGCTTCTAGTACATAGGGTAGGTGGTTGTAAAAAAAAAAAAAAGGGTCCCAAAGAATTGATTTCTTTGGGGCTCATAGCTCCTTCATAACTGGGCTACATTGGTGTTACTATATACAGCACCTGTATTACAGTATTTATAATCAACATTGAGCCTCTGTGTGTGTGTGTGTGTGTGTGTGTGTGGAGAGAGGGGGTTACTGTATGCATATATACCCATGATAAGTGGAGAAAAGATTGAAATTGTCAAGAATTTCATTTTACTTGGATCCACAGTCAATGTCGGTGGAAGCAGCAGTCAAGAAATCAAATGACATATTGCATTGGGCAAATCTGTTGCAAAAGATCTCTTTAAAGTGTTTAAAAACAAGATGTCACTTTGAGGACTAAGGTGCTCCTGACCCAACCATGGTATCTTCAATTGCCTTGTATGCATGCAAAAGCTGGACAATGAATAAGGAAGACTGAAGAAGAATTGATGCCTTTGAGTTATGGTATTGGTGAATAATATTGAATATGCCATGGACTGCTAGAATAACAAACAATTATGTCTTGAAGAAGTATAGCCAGAATGCTCCTCCAAAGTGAGGATGGCAAGACTTCCTCTCATGTACTTTGGACATGCTATCAGGAGGCACCAGTCCCTGGAGAAGGATACTGTTGTGATTACTTCACACTGTTCTAACAGAAATACCCACAAGTGGGTGTCTTTAACAAACAAGAGTTTATTCTCTTACAGTTTTAGAGGCTAGAAATCCGAGTTCAAAATGCCAGGCTCTAGGGGCTGAGAGAAAGCCCCTCAACCTTGGGCTTCAGCTCCGCCTCTTGCTCCTGGCCCACTGAAGCTGGAGGCTTTCTTCACTCAGGCAGCTGCTGGCTGCTGAAGCTGACAAACCCAAGGTCAACAAATAAAAAGGCATGCTCCTGATATTATCAAACCACATGGCAGGCCATTGATTCAAGTCCATTAAGACTCCCAAGATCAGCAGACAACATGGCAGGCTGCTGAGTAATGACTCCGCTCCATGCTGATTGAAGTGCACCAAAAGCTACCGAAAAAATAAAACCAAACTCACTGTCATCAAGTTGGATCTGACTCACAGCAACCCCTCCTTGGGTTTCTGAGATGGTATCACTACAGAAGTAGATCACCCAATCTTCCTTCCGAGGAGTGGCTGATGGGTTTGAACCACCAGCCCTCTGGTTAGCTGTAAAATGCCTTAGGCACTATGCCACCAGAATTTCTTCAAAAGCTACAGATCATTCTTAAATCATGTCCTTATATACTGGGCTAACCAGAAGACTGGCGGTCCAAACCTACCAGCCACTCCTCGGAAGGAAGGTTGGGCAATCTATTTCTGTAGTGATACTGCCTTGGAAACCCAAAGAGGGGTTGCTATGAGTCAGGTCCAACTCGATGGCACATAACACAACAGAAACATATACTGGGAGCAGACCACATCCCTAAGGTAGCTACTCAGCTGCTCACAGTATATTCCACAATGGAGTTGATTACCCAGTTTCATCACGGAGAATAACTATATCCAGCTGCCCAGCCACTCAAAAACAGGCCCGGCCAAGTTGACACATAACTTTAAATACCACGGACATCATGCTTCATAAAGGAAAGAGTCAGTGAAAAACACTCAACAAGATGGACTGACACAGTGGCTGCAACACAGGGCTCAAACATAGCAAGGATTGTGAGAAGAGTGCAGGACTAAACCTACTCAAAGTCGCCTAACAACAACAATATATATACAAAGCAGAAATAAATATGAGAGTAGTCCTTCATTTATTGATGAGGGTATAGAACCCTTTGAGAAATCACTAAACCCCTTGGTCAAATACATGCCAGTTCCCAAACTGATCTATCTATAACAACCCATGTCACCTATGATTTCCCAGTATAGTCAGACAGGCAAAAGGAAAAAGTAAACACCCAAATTAGAAAACAACAAACAGGTTTCTCAGCCCTCTATCTAGGAACTCACTAAATGATTATAAAATCTGGAAAACCAGTATACCCTTTCTGCTGAGGTCTGAAAAGCACCTTGAGCAGCTGACGCCTGGAGTTTTTAACAAGCTAAAAATGGTTTTGTCATCTGTGCTATATATATGGCATCTGTGGCCAACACTGCAGATTTGTTGGCTTCCTAAGAATGCCAAGAAGGCAGAAGACATGCACCTGCATGTCTATACATAGGTGCATGTATGTGTGTGCATGTGTTCTGCACAGGTTGCTGCATCCCCCAGCTTACTGTGTAAGGCCCAGTGGACAGAGGTCTTAAAATCCTGTTGGATCTGGAGAACCCAATCACTCTTTGTCCTTACAGACTGGAAAGGGCTGCTCCACTCACCCACTACACTGTCAAGGCCAAAGAATAAAGGCCTTCTTTAATCATCCTTGGAAAAGGTACAGTGCTTTCTCTTCTTTTGACAAAGAACTATCCATAGCAAGGACTCAAAGTTGCTACACCACTGCAAGTTAGACATTGCCTGAGACCCCCAGAGCCTCACTGCACTGGTGCTAAAGGCATCCAACCTAGTAATAAGCAAAAGAATCTGAAATCCATGAAAGGAGCCTTGGTCCCTAGGAGAAAAAGACCAAGCTGACACCAGTTGAATCTCACTAATGGAACCAAACTCATGGAAGAGACAAAAGAAGAAAACATTGAAGGGAAAAACAATGTAAATCCTTGATATAATTAAATTACAAAAGAAAAAAAGATTTTCTAAAGCTAAAAAGATTTTTAAAAATTTTTAAAAGTCTATAACCTACTGTGTTAGTCTGGGTTCTCTAGAGAAACAAAACCAGTAAAGCTTATATAGAGAGAGAAAGAGAAATTTATCTTAGGAAAATGGCTCACACACTTATAGCAACTGATAAGTCCAAAGTTCTTGGATCCAACGTCAAGCTGGAGACTTTTCCCGACCCACACAGCTGCAGGGGCTGTGGAGCTCACGGTTGGCAGGCAGTATACTGGCTGTTGACACCAACGAATGATGAATCCAAGATCTCCAGGCTGAATGGTGGATTGTTCACTCACGGACAGCTGTAGGCAGCACAACAGAATCCCAATCCACAGAAGAAGAATGTCTCTTTTCCCAGGATGTCCATAAATATACTAGAAGCAGGCCACCCCTAGGAAAACTCTCTTTCAAAAGATTGGCTGCTCAAAACATATACATCTGATCCCATCATGGTAATAACCACATCACAACTGCTTAAACCACACAGAATTGTGGTACAGCCAAGTTGACAGAAGAAGGGAGTGTGTCAGGGTTGTATCCTTTCACCATACTTATTAAATCTGTATGCTGAGCAAATAATCCGAGAAGCTGGACTATAGGAAGAAGAATGTGGCATCAGGGTTGGAGGAAGAATCATTAACAACCTGTGATAATCTGATGACACAACTTTGCTTGCTGAAAGTGAGGATGAGTTGAAGCACTTACTGATGAAGACTGAAGACTACAGTTGGCAGTATGGATTGCACCTCAATATAAAGGAAACAAAAATCTTCACAACTGGACCAATAAGCAATATCACAATAAATGGAAAGAAGATTGAAGTTGTCAAAGACTTCATATTACTTGGTTCTACAATTGATGCCAATGGAAGCATCAGTCAAGATATGAGAAGATGTATTGCATTGGGAAAATATGCTGCAAAGACCTCTTTCAGATGCTGAAGAGCAATGATGTCTCCTTGAAGACTAAGGTGCGTCTGACACAAGCCATGGTATTTTCAATTACCCCATATGCATATGAGAGCTAGACAATGAATAAAGAAGACCGAAGAAGAGTTGATGCTTTTGAGTTGTGGTGCTGACGAAGAATGCTGAAAGTACCATGGACTGCTAAAAGAACTAACAAATCTGTCCTGGAAGAACTGTAGCAGGAATGATCCTCGGAAATGAGAATGGCCAGACTTCGTCTCACCTACTTTGGTCATGTTGTAAGAAGGGTTTCCCGGAGAAGGATATCATGCTTGGTAGAGGGTCAATGAAGAAGGGGAAGGCCCTCCACAAGATGTATTGACACAGTGGCTGCAGTGATGGGCTCAGGTATAGCAAGGATCATGGAGCTGGCAAGGACCAAGGCAGTATTTTGTTCTGCTGTACACTGGGTCGCTATGAGTTGGAGATGACTTGATGGTACCTAACAACAACAACTAAGACACTTGACTGCTAACCAGAAGGCTGGTGGTTCAAACCCACCAGCCACTCCTTGGAAGGAAGGTTGAGCAATCTACTCCCATAGTGATACCACCTCGGAAATCCAAGGAGGGGTCACTATGAGTCGGGTCCGACTCGATGGCACATAACGACAACAACAATATAGCCTACTAAAAGAAATTGCTAACTCATGAGAACAAAATAAGTAGTCTGGAACAAAAGTTGGCAAACTTTTTATGTAAAGTTCCAGAGAGTAAATATTTTCAACTTTGTGGGTTGTATGGTCTCTGCTGAAATTACTCAGCTCTGTCACTACAGTATGAAAGCAGCCATTGACAATACAAAAACGAATGGGCTTGGGTGTGTTCCAATAATACCTTATTTACAAAAATAGGTAGCAGACTGGGTTTGGCCTACAAGCTGAAGTCTGTAGATTCCCTGTTCTAAATAATCAAATTAAAAAAGTAAATATATCACAACACTGAAAAACTGAAAAGAAATACATTAAGATTTAAAATGTAAAATCATTAACAGAGAAAAAGGAACAGATTTAAAAGAAATAATTGAAAAAATAATTTAAAAAAATTTTCTTAGAAAGCCTTAAACCTTCAGTGCTAATCAAGCATGTCCTACTGAAACAAGTGAACCATGAAAATAAAGAGAAAATTTTATAAGCTAGAATTAAGAAAGGAAAGGTTATCCAGAAAAAAAAGAGAAAAATTAGTATTAGACTTCTTATCAACACCAAAAGCTACAAAATAGAGGCATAAGCTGTGATAAGGTGACTAGATAAATATACATAAAAGTTAATAACCTTACTCTAGCCTGGCGGCATAGTAATTAAGAACTTGACTGCTAACCAAAAGGTTGATGGTTCAAATCCACCAGCAGCTCTGTGGAAAAAAGATGTGGCAGTCTGCTTTATAAAGATTTATAACTTTCCATTAAATAAAATGTACCTCTGGTAGCATAGTGCCTAAGGCACTTGATTGTTAACCAGAAGGCTGGCAGTTCAAACCACCAGCCACTCCTCTTAAGGAAGGTTGGGCAATCCTACTTCTGTAGTGATACTGCCTCCGAAACCCAAGGAGGGGTCGCTATGATTCGGGGCCAACTCAATGGTACATAACAACAACAACAACAACAACCTTGGGCAGGAGCTCTGGTGGCATAGTTAAGGCATTTGACTGCTAACCAGAAGGCTGGCAGTTCATATCCACCAGCCACTCCTCAGAAGGAAGACTGGGCACTCTACTTCTATAGAAATACTGCCTCAGAAATCCAAGGAGGGGTCGCTATGAGTCGGAACAGACTTGACGGCAGTGAGAGTTTTATCAACCATAAGAGATCAAAAGATCAGCATTTCCCCAGAAATAAAGCTCAGAGGCAGGAATGGATAGAAAAGAAGGACTAGGGAAATGATAACCGTAGAGAGGAAATGACAAGTGTGCTGTTGCATTGTGGGGACTGCAATCAATGTCACGATATAAAATGCATATGAACTATTGAATAGAAAACCAATTAACTTTCACCCAAACCAGAATAAAAAGAAAAAAAAAAAAAGAAGATTTACAATTTTGGAAACCCTGTGGGGCAGATCTCCTTAGTCCTTTGTCCTTATAGAGTCACTATGAATTGTAATTGATTCAATGACACAGAAGCAGCCCTAGCAGCCCTAGCAGCCCTAGCGGCCCAGCTGTTAACTATTCAGTTGCTAAATGAAAAGTTGGCAGTTTGAAATCACAAGCCATGCCATGGAGAAAAGATGTGTCAGCCTGTTCCCATAAAGATTACAGCCTTGGAAACCCTATGAGGCAGTTCTACTCTGTCCTATAGGGTTGCTATGAGTCAGAATCAACTGAAGAGCAATAGGTTGGGTATATTACCACTAACCTGAGTTTATAAGAAATAGAAAACCAATTCTAGGTATTACATAGCAATGACACCTATTCAGTGTAGAAAGGAATCTGATGAACATTAAGAAAGTTATAATATATTTTAAATTAATCATTAAATTTTAATTAATGCATAAAATTCCAATCCAAACTTCAACAGAGTTTTTAGAGAAAATGGAAGTTAAGTATTTTAAAACTCATATGGAAGAGTGTATAAGAGCTGCTAAGAAAATTTTGCAAAATAAAGAATAATTAGAGATTTGTTTCACCAATTTAAATCATACTATAAACCACTGTATTTAAAACAATACACCATTGGCATGCAAGTAGATAATTATATCAACAGGACAGAGCAGAGATCCATAAATAGATGCAAGTATACCTAAACCAAAACCAAACCCACTGCCATCGAGTCAATTCTGACTCATAGTGACCCACATTGGGTTTCTGAGGTTGGAAATCTTTACAGAAGTAGATTGCCCCATCTTCCTTCTGCTGAGTAGTTGGTGGATTTGAACCGCCAATCTTCTGGTTAGCAGTCAAATGTCTTAGGCAGTGTGCCACCAGAGTTCCAAGTATACATGGAGGCATAATATATAATGAATAATGGAAACAAAGGACTTGTTTCATAAATTATATTAGCCACATAATAATCTATCTGAAACAAAAGTTAGACTCTTATCTTACATGAAATAGAAAAAATAAAGTTCATATGAATTTTAAAAAAGTATTTTTAAAAATTAGAAAAAAATTAGAAGACTCGTAATTTCAGAATCAGAAAGAACTTCTTAACTAGGTCAGGAATACAAAGCCAGAAAAGAAACAACAGATACATTTAATTTTAATTATTTTATGGCAAAAGACATCATGAAGTCATTTGATAATACACATTACTTGAGGAAAATACTTGACACAAAGATGAAAGATGAGGCTAGCTTTATATCCTTCATAAAAGGAATTATTTCAAAACTGATCATGAAAAAGGATATTCATTCCAGTAGGAAAATACATGCAGAAGATGAATAGGAAATTTACAACAGAGGAAATATAAATGACCCATATATGAGATACTTGATCTCACAACAATAACTATGCAGTAACCAGTTGGCACTGAGTTGATTCTGACTCATGGCAAACCCACATGTGTCAGAGTAGGATCGTGCATCATAGAATTTTCAATGGCTGAATGCCAGCACTTTCTTCCAAGACACCTCTGGGTGGACTTTGAACCTCCAACTTTTTGGTTAGCAGCCGTAAACATTAACTCTTCATACCACCCAGGCACTCCATTAAGAACAGCCAACTCAAGACCAGGTATCATTTTTTGCTGCTTGTATTAGCAAGAATTTACAAGCTTGATAACTTCTAGTGCTAGAAATGGTGTGGCAAACAGGTACTCGTACACTGCTGGTGAATTCCTCAAATCTTTTTGGAAAGTATATGTCCTTCAACTAGAATTCCCACTTTGAGAAATCCATCCTCATGAAATAAAAGCACCAGATACAAAGATACAAGTGTTAGGGGCTTATTTGCCTGGTTTACAGCACTGAGGAACCCGAAACCTAAACATCCATCACTATGAGACTGGCTAATGAATGATGGAGGAGCTCTGGTAGCATAGTGCCTAAGGCACGTGACTGCTAACCAGAAAGCTGGCAGTTCAAACCCACCAGCCACTCCTAAGAAGGTTGGGCAATCTACTTCAGTAGTGATACTGCCTCGGAAACCCAAGGAGGAGTCACTAAGAGTTGGGTCCGACTCGACGGCACATAACAACAACAATGAATGATGGCAATTCCATAGTAGATACAACATATTATGTGTTATTAAAAAGAATGAGTTGGACCCATACATGTTGAAATAGAGGGTCTTCAGTACACCAAGGTTTAACCATTTTTTCTATGCCCCTAAACCCCACATGGGAGCTCTGGTAGCATAGTGGCTAAGGCACTTGACTGCTAACCAGAAGGCTGGTGGTTCAAACCCACCAGCCACTCCTCAGAAGGAGTATCACTTCTGTAGTGATACTGCCTCGGAAACCCAAGGAGGGGTCGCTATGAGTCGGGTCGGACTTGACGGCACATAACAACAACAACAACAAAACCCCACATAGGTTTGTGTGTATTTACATATCTAAGCAAGTATGTGTGTTTTACGATCATGAATAAAATTCATGATGATCACATGTATACATCAGTGTAAACATTGGTTACTTTGAGGGGGCAGGAGAATGGTGATTTTTACTTTGTACACATGTAGGTTGTTTGTTTTGAAAGTAAGAATTGCTTTTATAGTTTGAAAAGAAAGTTCAGTAAAGTAAATTAAAATAAATCAGGAACTTCCAGGTTCCCTGGGAATAATAACAACTGCTTGTATTTGAATCTCTCCCAAAACCACAGAGATCAACCAGGAAAGCAAATAAAGCCATCTACAGCAAGGGTCCACTACATAATTTGCAGGGCTTAGCACATAATGAAAGTGTGGGGCTCTAGCCAGGGGTGGAGAAATCCCAGGTGCCTGACACCCCAAACCACAATGGACAGCAGACCTCCAAGGAACTGCCACTTCCATTCTGTAATAAACCTGGTAGGTACCTGGGTCAGCAGTGAGAAAGAGGTCCCCACTGAGTCACTCACTGAGTCACCTGCTGAACATGCCATAACGCTGCCAACCTTAGACATGGATGCCTGTTGCCTTGCCCCAACCTCAACCCTTCCCAGAGCTGTGCCCAGGTCCCCAGTGGGGGGCATAAGGTAATGACAAAAGAAGAGGCTCTCCCCTGACCATGCAACTAGGTCACTGTCCTAAGCAGAGAGAGGAAGACAGTGGCCAGGGGGCAAAGGTGGGGAGCAGAGTGGCTGAGAGCTCATCCAAGGGGATGGGGGCAGGGTGAGACCATGTATAAGCTAGAGCTTTAGATTTCTGACGCATGCTCAATTGTCCCATCAGACTTCACTTACAAAACACATGAATTTGTGTTTTGTAAGCGAAGTCTGGTGGGATTAGATTACTAAAATTAGATTACTAAGAATTTCAAGAAAGTGACTGCGAGTATTAAATGTAGAGTACAAGGCCTTGCGGAGCATGGGTACCTATGCAACTTCTCTGGTTTCATGGGTATGAAGCCAGCCCTGCCTACAGCATAACTAAGACCTAT
>NW_006921694.1:927106-929691 GCF_000298275.1 Orycteropus afer afer | reverse complement strand
ATGCATGATGGTAGGTGGGCAAGCAAGCAATAGAAATGAAGGATCTTTCAGAAACAAAGTAGGAGAGCACTGGGGGTTCAGTGGCAGAATTCTCCTTTCTCTCTCAGGCTTGATTCCCAAGCAATGCATGTCATAGCACCACCACCCATTCTGTCAGTGGATGGTTGCAGGTTGCTATGATGCTCAACAGATTTCAGCAGAGCTTCCAGGCTAACATGGACTAGGAAGAGTGGCCTGGCTATCTACTTCCAAAAACCAGCCAGTGAAAACCCTCTGAATCATAACAGTCCTATCTGCAACTCATCTCAAGAGTGACAGAGAACTGGCCAACATTTTGTTCCATTGCACATCAGGTCACCATGAGTCGAGGGTCAACTTGAAGGCAGCTAACAACAATGACATAGAACAAAAGAGACTCAAAATCAGAAGACACATCAACTCTCCACCCTGACTCTCCCCTAAAGGCACCTTGTATTAAAGAAACTACACTTCCCTATACCTACAGTAGAGGGCGCACATAAACTAAGAAACCCGGTGGACTCTCACCTTTGCCTCCACAAAATCACCTGTTATTGCTGGTCCATACAGGAAAATACAAGACATTTGAAGATGAACAGAAAATGGCAGGCACAAAAGAGACCAGTCAATGTTTAAGAACTGAACAAATGATAAAAAGAAATTAATTCCAATTATGATTCTTTTAATCTCAAGTTACAATCAATGTTCCAACCATTATTCAACTATATTGTGTATTCCAGAAGTGAAAATTTGATAGGGGAAGAAAACACAAAGACTAGAAGATCAGACCCTTTCTGAGAAAGGCAGTAAGATGCAAAGTGCGTCATTACACACCTGCTTAGGGGGTTTGGTGGAACAATGCAATGACTGGAGAAAAGAGGCAATTAATAAACCCATTAGTGATGGGAATCTTAAAAGAAAGCATCAACCTATCATTCTTCAGAGCAATTATTTCAATTTTTTAATGGCTGAATTTTCTAAATTGGAGAGCATTTATTCAAATAGTTCTGAGATCTTTTCTGTCTACTTTGAGAGTTTTTCACTGTGGTTCCTTTTCTGAGCACAAGTCATATCTAGTTTTAAAATTTAGAGGTCTGCAGAGTCTAAGTTAACTCTCTTAATTTCTAAAGAGTTAACATTTAAAATTCTTTCAAGGGGTTTCATCATATATGATCTGGTTGCTTAGCAACAGGATTCTTTTGTAACTGTGATCCACAATGGCTGAAGAATGGATCTGAAAGGTAACATCATACAATTTCTCAAGTAAAGATACAATCTATTTGTTGACTGCACACAAATTCCTGATGTCTTACTTTTTAGTAATGTTTTAAGTCATATTAATGAAGATACTGTGAAAGCATACTTCTTATCAATGGTAACTTTAAAACACATAAAATACAGAACACTCAAACTTCATTATACTCCATTCTACAATCATATTAAATCCATCCATGAAAGAGGTGTGTATATATTAATTTAAACAAGAGTAAAATATATTCTTCTCTTATTATCCATCTATGATCAATGGTATCACCTTAATACTGCTCTATTTGTGTAAGGTCCAATTTCAAGTGTCATATCTAGATTCAGGACAATACAACTAAAAACTCCAGATATTCCAAGCTTTTACTCCAAATCTTTTGCTTGTAGGTCCTTTGGAGAACAATGCAGAATGAATGTTAAGAGAGAACTGCATTCACTCGAGTTGTCTTTACGCCAATGAAACTTCAAATGAATAAATTGATACATGAAACAATCTTGAATTTCTTTTGTTCTCATCCTTGAAAGGTTTCTTCTAAGAAGCAGGCTGGAATTATTAATATTTTGAGTGCCTTTTGCCAATCATATTGAAGCCTGATGCCTCAGAGACTGAAAATTTGAAGGGGGAAACTGCTGAGGCAAATATATCCATGACCTATGAACAGCACCTCTCACTGTTGTTGTTAGGTGCCATCGAGTAATCTCCAACTCATAGCGACCCCATGTACAGCAGAATGAAACACTGCTTGGTCCTGTGCCAGCTCCATGATCCTTGTTATACCTGAGCCCACTGTTGCAACCACTGTGTCAATCCACCTTGTTGAGGGCTTTACCCTTCTTTGTTGACCCTCTACTTTACCAAGCATGATATCCTTTCTCCAGGGAATGGTCCCTTCTGACAACATGACCAAAGTAGGTGAGACAAAGTTTGGCCATTCTTGTTTCCAAGAAGCTTTCTGGCTGCCCTTCCAGGACAGATCTCTTAGTTCTTCTAGCACTCCACGGTCTTTCAGCATTCTTCACCAGCACCACAGCTTGAAAGCATCAACTCTTCTTCGGTCTTCCTTATACATTGTCCAGTTCTCACATGCATATGAAGCAACTGAAAATACCATAGCTTGTGTAAGGCTCGACTTAGTCCTCAAGGAGACATCTTTGCTCCTCAGCACTTGAAAGAGGTCTTTTGCAGCAGATTTGCCCAATGCTGTATGTTGTCTGATATCCTGACTGCTGCTTCCATCGGTGTTGATTGTAGAACCAAGTAATATGAAGTCTTTGACAACTTCAATCTTTTCTCCATTTATCAT
>NW_006921694.1:911684-925531 GCF_000298275.1 Orycteropus afer afer | reverse complement strand
ATAGCTGCTATTTGTGTTGTTGGAAAAAGGTATTTGCAATGAATAAGTCATTGGTCTTGCAAAATTCTATCATGTGATCTCCAGCATTATTTCTATCATCAAGGCCAAATTTTCCAACTACCAGTGATTCTTCTTTGTCTCTAACTTTTGCATTCCAGTCACCAGTGATAATCAGCAGATCTCGATTGCATGTTTGGTCAATTTCAGACTGCAGAAGTTGATAAAAATCTTCAATTTCCTCATCTTTGGCTTTGGTGGCTGGTGCACAAATTTGAATATTAGCTGGCCTTCAGTTTTGGTTACCTAGTACCACTCTGACAAGAATATACCAGAAATGAGATGGCCCTAACAAACAGGAATTTATTCTCTTACAGTCTGGAGGCTTTAAGTCTGAGTTCAAAGTGCCAGGCTCTAGGGGCTGGGTGAAAGTCCCTCAACTGTGGGCTTCAACTCTGCCACCTGATCCTGGCCCACTGGAGCTAGAGGCTTTTCTTGGCTCAGCTGCTGGCTGCTGAGACTGAAAATTCAAGGTTGACAAGTAAAAAGGCACAGTACCAATGTTACCAAACTACATGGCAGACCATTAATTCAAGTCCACTGAAAGTCCCAAGGTTGGCAGAGCATGGTAGGCTGCTGAACAACATGGCTACATGCAGGGTTCAAGTGTGCCATAAACTAGAAACCATTCCCCAAGGCTCCTCTTTATATACAGGAAGCAGACCACATCCCAAAGGCAGCTACTCAGCTGCTCACAGTAGATCCTACCATGGAGTTGATTACCAGTCTCATCATGGGGAATACTATAGCCAGCTGCCCAGCCACTCAACCAGGACCAGCCAAGTTGTCACACAAACTAAACTATCACAATTCCACCCATTGTCAACTTGGCACCTGTACAGATCTCCTTCACCGGGTGGCTCTAATCCCCTTGTCCCTGAGTGATGACCTCACCCCCTTGGCCTGGTGGGCCCCATTCCTCTACCTCTCAGGTATGGTAGCCCTGCCCCTTCTCTCTTGGACAGTAGCTATGGCTCCATCCCACTGGTCCACATGAACAAGCAGCCCCACATTCCAGAACCAAGTTGGTGGAGGTCTGGCTCTTTGAAACCTAGGGGGTTATGGTGGTTCCACCCCCAGAGGCCATGGTCCTACCAGTTGAGGCCAAGGCAGCTCTGCTTCCTGTTTCCTTGGTCTCTCCACTTCTGCCAATTAATGCCAAAGGCAACCCACTCCACAGAAAATCTTCCTGCCCAAAAAGCACTCAACTTTCTTGCTCCATGGGCCAGCCAACCTGCTACTCCATTTCATGCCAGTCTCTTCTACCAATTAATGCCCAAAGTCAACCCACTCCACCAGGAAGCTGCCTGCACGATGGCATCCAGCTTTCTCCTCCGTGGGCTGGTAAGGCTGTCACTGTCTCATGCCAGTTCTCTTGGCTCTGCTCCTGCTGTCTCTCATGCCACATGCTGGGGTCTCTTTGCCAGGGTCTTGGGTCAAGGACACATTCCACTCCTGTTTTCACATTTTAGGTATCTGTCAGATCAGCACCCCACTCTCTCAGTACCATATTCTGTTTTGGTTACTTAGTATTTCTCTGACAAGAATATACCACAAATGGGATGGCTTTAAAAAACGGGAGTTTATTCTCACAGTTTTTGGAGGCCAGCAGTCCAAGTTCCAAGTGCCAGACTCTAGGGGCTGTGTGAAAGACCCTCAACCTTGGGCTTCAGCTCTGCCTCTTGCTCCCGACCCACTGAAGCTAGAGGCATCTCTTCACTCAGGCAGCTAGCTACTGACTGCTGAGGCTAACAAGCCCAAGGTCAACAAATAAAATGACACAGTCCCAATATTACCAAACAACACAGCAGGCCATTGATTCAAGTCCACTGAAAGTCCCAAGATCAGCAGGGCATGGCAGGCTGCTGAACAATAACTTAGCTACATGCAGGGTTCAAATGTGCCATAAACTACAGACCGTTTCTCAAGACTTCTTATGTACAGGAAGCAGACCACATCCCTAAGGCAGCTGCTCACAGTAGATTCCACCATGGAGTTGATTACCAGTCTCATCATGGGGAATACTACATCCAGCTGCCCAGCCACTCAACTAGACCCAGCCAAGTTGACACACAAACTTAACTACCACACCGACTGTCAGCCCTGGCTCCCTGCTTCCTGTCTGAGGGCTCTCTCCTCTCTTTACCTATATGTTCTGGTTGATCCCTGGCTTCCTGCCTCCTGCCTGTGGGCTCTGTCTCACAGTCAACTATTTTTCTCCATCCTTACTCACTATTGACACTTAGGTATATCCACATGGAAAATACTTCTCAAGTGCTACCTTATTACTGCCATGCTTCTTCCTTTCAGATATATGCCACTTATAGTAAGACTGCAATACACTTGGAACACTGTTTTCATCATAATTATTTTGAGCCAGTATCTTTACATATGAAAATACAAACTGCCTTTGGAGGAGTGGCTGTTGTTGTCCTAAAACAGATTGTATATAATTATTCAGGAGCCAGGACATTGGTTCTTGCTCCTTGTACACTGATTAATTTTCTTGCTGCTTTTCCTTAGTTGTGTTTATAACAAAAATCAGTTATATCACATAAATTATATTTCCCCTCTAACATTATGATGCTTTCCCTTATAACAGGATGTGATGTCATAAGCAGAGAGACTGAACATGGTAAAAACGGGCCTCAATAAAAGGGCTGAAATAGAGAAATCTCTGCCTAAACTCTGATGCTTTGGAGATAATAACAGAAAATTTAATGGAAAATGTTGATCAGAATACTCTTCTTCTCTTCTACCAAATCACCAGTTTCCTACCATTTAAAAACTCTTCCCACTTGTTAAAGGCTGCCTCTGCCAGGAGGAAGGATGAAATTATTATATCTACCTTCCTGCCAAGGAGCCCTGGTGACAGACACAGTGGTTAAGCTCTCAGCTCTAACAGAAAGATCCACAGTTTGAATCCATCAACTGCTCCTCAGGAGAAAGATGTGGCAGTCTGCTTCCATAAAGATTTGTTGTTTGTTGTTGTTGTTATGTGCTGTCGAGTCGGCCCCAACTCATAGAGACCCCTCCTGGGGTTTCCAAGGCAGTATCACTACGGAAGTACGATTGCCCAACCTTCCTTCCAAGGAGTGGCTGGTGGGTTTGAACCACCAGCCTTCTGGTTAGCAGTCAAGTGCTTTAGCCACTATGCTACCAGAGCTCCTTCCATAAAGATTTATATCCTTGGAAAACCTGTAGGAAAGTTCTACTCTGTCCTACTGTGAGTCAGAATTGACTTGATGACAATGCATTTATCCTCCTTCCAAATAAATAAATATAGTACCAAGCTCTTTCTACTCTTTTTCCCAAAAATAGAAATGAGCAGATAAAGTTGTCATAAAAGTATCTTCCTCAAACAAACAACAATAAACACAACCAATGAGCCATGAATGTTGGATGAAAAGTCAGAATAGAGGATTCTATGTCTAATAATGGCAGACTAGGAAATAAAGACCAATTTTCCCAATGATGACAACCAAAAATACTAAAAAGCATTTTAAAGTATTTCAAAAAAGACTTTATTTTTTGATAAAGTTTATTTTATAATAAAGTTTTTGATAAATAAAGTTGATAAAATATTTTCAAACATCCTTTTAAAAGCCTCAAAGAAGAATCAATATAGTGAGGAATTACCAGGCCAAAAATCTAGAAGGACAGAACACAGCTAGGTTACTTTAGTACTCCAGAGTTATTTGCTGGTTTAGGGGGAAAAAAAAAAAGTTGTGGAACTAAGTTTCTAATTTTAACAACTTCAAAGACCAAAGAGGATTTAAGTAAAAACTAGGACCACCAAAGATGGAGAATGTAGTGAACCACCCCAGGTTCACTTGGGTCTCCAGAGGACTATACCTCCAGGCAAGGGTGAACCTGACCTTAAACAGACTCAGCCTACTTTGCATAGTTGATTGCCTATTAGGTAATCCAGAGAACCTCAAGCCTTGAACTCAAGATTAAACTGGTCACCACCACAACCACCCTTGGTAGAAGCAAAAGAAAACCTCTGTAAAAGAAGATATAATCATCCTAGGACTCAAACTCACTAAACTCACTGCCGTCGAGTTGGATCCGACTCATAGCGACCCCTCCTTGGATTTCCAAGGCAATATCACTACGGAATTAGATCTACCAATCTTCCTTCCAAGGAGTGGCTGGTGGGTTTGAACTGCCAGCCTTCTGGTTAGCAGTCAAATGACTTAGGCATTATACTACCGGAGCTCCTAGGCCTCAAAATAGTCATACAATTAATTTTACAAATATCAGCACAGAGTCAAATGCTCCTAAGAAGTGAGAATGGCCAGACTTCATCTCAAATATTTTGCTCATGCTGTCAGAAGGAACCAGTCCCTAGAGAAAGGTAATATGCTTGGTAAAGTAGAGAGTCAGCAAAAAAAGGGGGGGAAACCCTCAACGAGATGGACTGAAACAGTGACTGCAACAATGGGCTCAGGCATAGCAAAAACTGAGGATGACTCAGGAATGGGCATCATTTTGTTCTGTTGTACACAAGGTCACTATGAGTTGGAGCCAACTCAACAGCACCTACCACCACCACCACCACCACCACCACCACCACCACCACCACAGTCAGAGATAACCAGGCTCATGAGCACAAATGACAACAGAATGAGAAACAGCAGAAACAACAGGAACACAGAAAGCCTTCTAATATTCAAGTATCAAGTTTGGACTGTTTATACTTACAACATTTAAAGAAATAAAATCAACACTTGAGAATGTCAGTAGGGAAGTCAAAACTATCTAAAATTCTTTGCAGACTTGGAAATGAACCAAATAGAAATTCTACAACTGAAAAAAACTGCAATAATAAGAAACAATAAATCAATGGAAGAATTTAACAGCTGGTAAGATACAAATGAACAGAAAATTATTAAACCATAAGACATCAGAAAAACTATCCAGAATTTATCACAAAAAGACAAAAAAGATGGGAGAAAAAGCAAGACACATAGTGAACACAGTGAAAATGTCTAACATATTTGCCTGCAGTTCAAAGAAAGGAATGAGAAAATGAGGCAGAAGTAGCAGGTGAAGAAGAGATCATAGCTTGGAATATTTTAGAATTCATAAAAAGTCACCAATCTGTGGATTTATGAGGGCCAGCAACTCCCAAACAGTACAAATAAAAAAGAAATCCACACCTAGACACATCAGAGTGAAACTGCAGAAAACCAAAGACAAAGAAAATCTTAAAAGCAGCCAGACAAAAACCTACAGAATTTCAAATAAATAAATTACAGAAATTCAAATAAATTGTCTTCAGCACAGCTGCTTCTCAGCAGCTAAAAGGGAAGCGAGAAAACAATGGAACAATATCTTCAATGTGCTTAAAGAAAATAACCCCAAACTAGAATGTCAATCTACTTCCGTAGTGATGCCACCTTGGAAACCCAAGAAGGGATAGCTATGAGTCATTATCAACTTGACGGCAGTGAGTGAGAATTCCATATGCAGCAAAACTACGCTTCAAGAATGAAAATGCAAGAAAGAAAGGTATTTTTAAATAAACGTACAGCTTGCCCAAGAAGATCTGTACCAAAGGAAATAAAGGTTGTTCTTCAGGCAAAAGAAAAATGACCCCAGATGGAAGTAATATAAAAAGGAAAACAGTGCATATGGAAGCAAATCTAAATCTAAACAGACTATTGTGGTTGTTGTCAGGTGCCATCGAGTCGACCCTGACTCACAGCAACCGTCTGTACAACAGAACGAAACACTGCCTGGTCCTGGGCTAGCCTCACAGCCCTTGCTATACCTGAGCCCATTGCTGCAGCCACTGTGTCAATCCATCTCATTGAGGACCTTCTCCTTTTTCACTGACCCTCCACTTTACCAAGCATGATATCCTTCTCTAAGGAATGGTCTCTTCTGACAACATGACAAAGTAGGTGAGACAAAGTCTGCCCATTCTCACTTCCAAGGAGCATTTTGGCTGCACTTCCTCCAGGACAGATTTGTTAGTTCTTTTAGCAGTCCATGGTACTTTCAGCATTCTTTGCCAACACCACAACTCAAAAGCATGAACTCTTCTTAGGTCTTCCCTATTCCTTGTCCAGCTCTCACATGCATATGAGGCAACTGATAATACCATTGGTTGGATGGGGCACACCCTTAGTCTTCAAAGAGACATTCTTTGCTTCAGCACTTTAAAGAGGTCCTTCGCAGCAGATTTGCCCAGTGCAGTACATCATCTGATTTCCTGACTGCTGCTTCCAGTGGTGTGGACTGTGGGCCCAAGTAATATGATATCTTTGACAACTTCAATCTTTTCTCCATTTATTGTGATGCTGCCTATTGGTCCAGTTGTGAAGATTTTCATTTTCTTTATGTTGAGGTATAATCCATATTGTAGACTGTAATAGTATTGTATGGGGTTGAACACATATAGGGAAATAAGAGACATGACAATGATAGCATATGAGCCAGGAGTGAGATAAATGGTGCTTCTATGGTCTGAGAGACAAGAGTGGTCCTGGTTCACCTTAGACTGATAATTTAAGCTCTGGTGGCATAGTGCTTAAGGCATTTGACTGCTAACCAGAAGGCTGGCGGTTCAAACCCACAAGCCACTCCTCAGAAGGAAGGTTGGGCAATCTACTTTTGTAGAAACCCAAGAAGGGGTCACTATGAGTCAGATCTGACTCAAGGGTAGTGAGTTTGGTTTTTTGGCATGTTTTGGTTTCTCTGAAACCAGGAAAGAATAGATATACACTAGTGGAGGTAGGGATTGAATGATAAAGAATGTGCAATCCATCTAAAAGGCACAAGAGAGGAGTGAAACATAAAACAGATGGGGCAAATAGAAAATAACCAAAAAAGTGGAAGATTTAAACCCAAATACATCAGTAATTACATTAAAATATAAATAGACTAAAAGAAAGTTGGTATAAACATTAGAATTAAAAGGATTTTAAAGTTCTTCTATGTTCCAAACTGTATCTTGCTCTTCTGTTTAACTCTGCTGCTCTTAGGATAACATCTAAATTCATGTTTAGCATGGCTTACATTGCCCCTGGTGAAGGGCTACTCACCTCATCTTTCACCCCTTGTAACGCTCCCCATGACATCCTCTCTCCTACCCCTAAACCTAAGTTCAACAATTTGCAGTTTCTCAAAAGGCCCTTCTTTTGCTTTCTTTCATCTGCAGTCCCCTGTGTGCTGATTGGGAACTTCATAGGAGCACACGGGTCAAGGTAGGGACTGTCTCCACAGTCAGAGAGAACTAGGTAGAGAGCAGACTCTTTAGGAAGTGTGACCTTCTGCAAATCAGTAAATGCTCAAAGGCTGTTTCTTCCTTTGTTAAAGGTTGAGATCAAGTTATTATAAAAAAACGCTGCCAGAATTAAATGAAATAATACATTTAAGATGCTTAGTACACTGCCTGATGTACCTTAAATGCCTGGTATATGTTTAGCTTAATTATGATTAAGTTTTGGTTTTGTTTTTCTTTTCTTTTTTTCCCTGTTCTCTTTGCCTAGAAAATATTCCATACTAGTTCTTCACCAAAGGCTTATCCCTATTGAGGGATGTGCACACCATATTAAAATTTTGTTTTACTTGTCTATCTCCCCTCAATTAAAGTGTGAGCCCTTTACAGTAGGATGGACTGTCTGTTATTCACTGTTTCATAACCAGTTCTTGGCTCATTGTTGTTGTTGTTATGTGCCGTCGAGTCGGCCCCGACTCATAGCGACCCCTCCTTGGGTTTCCGAGGCAGTATCACTACGGAAGTAGGATTGCCCAACCTTCCTTCCGAGGAGTGGCTGGTGGGTTTGAACTGCCAGCCTTCTGGTTAGCAGTCAAGTGCTTTAGCCACTATGCTACCAGAGCTCCCAGAGAAGGCATGAAATGTTTGTTGGTTGATTGGACTAGAAGGGAGGGAAGGAAACAGAGAGGAAGAAAGGGACGGGAGGAGAGGGAGAGGAGGCAAGAGGAGGGAAGGGAAAGAAAATTGGGATAATTACAGAAGGGAAATAAATGTCAGTTAAGCAAATTGCTCAAAGCCACTATGTTGGTTATTCACCTTCTATCTCTCAGTCCCAAGCCCACTCACTCTGCTCCACAATGCTGGGGCTAGGAAATTAGTCAACCATGTTTCATCTCTCTTGCCAACTGAGTTCCTCTTAAGATTTGCCAGTGGGAAGCATGGGCTAGTAGTAAGAAGTCAAGAGGTAGGAATAAGGGATTCTCTTCCTGCTTCCCGCTCCAGTGAGCATCCCTCCAGCATTAGAGGACAGCTTCCAGCTTCTTGTGGCACACATAGCACCAGCCATAAAGGCCACATCTTCCTCTGATACTCCCCACCTCCAGCTCAGGAATGGGAGCTGTTTCCTGCAGTTACTAGTATCTGGGTTACCTCATCACCCCCTCTTTGCTCTTCCAGCCCTCCAACACTTATGTAGCCATACATTCAATTCTCTGAGAAATATCTAACACAGTTTCTGTTTACCTAACTGATGCAAACAGTTGCAAAGCTATTTAAAGGCAAACATAAAATTAGAATCTAATAATTCTCTATATAGTGTTCACCTTTAAAGAAAATACACTTTTATGCTGAGCTAACAGAAATACAATATGAGCTACAAATATAATTTTAAATTTTCTGGTAGCCACATTACAAAGAGTAAAAAGAAACAGGTGTAATTAATGTTGTGGTCATTTTGTTTTTGTTTAATTCCCTTAACCAAAGTTAGTATAGGAGCTCTGGTAGCATAGTGCCTAAGGCACTTGACTGCTAACCAGGAGGCTGGCGGTTCAAACCCACCAGCCACTCCTCAGAAGGAAGGTTGGGCATTCCTACTCCCGTAGTGATAACTGCCTTGGAAACCCAAGGAGGGGTCGCTAGGAGTCGGGCCGACTCTCGATGGCAAATAACAACAACAACAACCCTGTAATTAGTGGTTTAACTTCACTCACCCATCCCTGAATATTTCTTCTTTTATGAAACCCTTTTCTTGACTTTTTACAGTACAGGTCTCATACAATATTTATCTTTTTGTGATTAATTTCACTCAGCATAATGTCCTCTAAGTTCAACCACGTTATGTTTCACAGATTCATCATTGTTCTTTCTTTAAAGTAGGTGCAATTAACTTTAATCATAGATTTTATTTAACCAAATATCTCAAAAATATTGTCATTTCAATGTGTAAATGTTCAATAAAATCTAAAAAAGGAAAAAAAAAAACTTTAATGGAATTATATGCTTTGTGATTATCTTGGTAAATTAAATTTAATTATTTGCAAAGTCCTGATACTAAATAATTAAACTTGACCAGCTACTGTGCAATTACAAGAGCAGAATCACGTTCCATTCATTTTTGTATACTTGATACCAAGCATAGTACCTGGCATATAATAGCTAGTCAACACAGGATGAATGAATGAACTATGTTAATGTGGGACACTGCCCAGCTAATGATTCCTATTGGCCTGCATTAGCTTGCAAGTATATAAATCAGTGCTAAAGGACCTGAACTTACTAATACCAACATTCCAATCTCCTCCAAACATTATTATCATCATGGCTACCATTCCAAAACCAAAAATCAAACTCATTGCCATTGAATTTGACCTAACTCACAGCAACCCCTCTTTGGGTTTCTGAAGCACTATCACTATGGAAGTAGATTGCCCAACTTTCCTTCTGAGGAGTAACTGGTGGGTTTGAACCACCAGCTTTCTGGTTAGCAGTCAAATGCCTCAGGCACTGTGCCACCAGAGCTCCCATGGCTACCATTATCCTCAGTAATTGTCTACAGGTCTCATTATGTGCAAGGCCCTGTGCTAAGCACTTTTCATATATTATATCATTTAATCCTCCAACAACCCTATGAGATAGGTACTATTATTATTTTACAGATAAGGAAACTGAGGCACAGACCAGTTAAGATAACTTGCCCAAGGTTACACAACTAACAAGTGGTAGAGCTAGGATAAACCCAGGCTGTCTGACTCCAAAGTCCATGTTCTCAATTACTTTTGTTAAACACAGCCTCTCTGGCTATTAAAACTTCTATAAGAACCCATGATTTGCCTGAGTTATGCTACTAAAGATGCTTATTTAGTCAAACCAAAAATAACCCAATTCACTGCCATCAAGTCAGTTCGACTCATAGCAACCCCTCCTTAGGTTTCTGAGATGGTATTTCTACGGAAGTAGATTGCCCAATCTTCTTTCCAAGGAGTGGCTGGTGGTTTTGAATCACCAGCCTTCTGGTTAGCAGTCAAATGCCTTAGCCACTATGCCATCAGAGCTCAAGAGTACCTATATTATATACTTTCATAACTTGGCCTAGAAAGAAAACACATCTTATAATGTTTAGCCAAAATGCACCTGCAGAATCCTGGTATATCTCCTGTAGCCGTTTTGCATCACTTCCCTGCACCTGAGAAAAGGAAACTCAGTGGACTAGGAATCACTTCTTCTCTAGAGCTGTCAGCAAGACCTGAGCCCACCAATGACCCAGGCTGAGGAGTTACTGTAAAGCCAATATAAACCATGCAAAGCTATAGAGAGGCTGAGACCTCCCCACCCCACAGACTGATGTGGGCTCTGGAGAAGTTGCACTCACTGAATAGACAAGAATGCAAGAGTTATTCTTATATAGGAAAGAGATCTGGGTCAGGTTCCTCTATCTTTATACTTCCAGAGACTAGACGCAGCCCAGGGGTAAGAGGTCCTCATCCCTCCCCTGAATCTGCATAGACAGAGAAAGAGAAGGGAATTTTCCAATTGTGCCCCAGTAAGAGTGAGCAAGGATTTCTTAATCATATGACCTTGTTTCAATTCCCATCTCGAAAAGGAAAAAAAAGCCTGAAACAAGCTCTTTAACCATTCTGCTTTCTAATTTGTAAAATATGGGTGATACCATTTACTTCACAGGGTTGCTATGAAGATGAAAATGCAACATATCCATCTAAAGAGCCCAGCACAAAGCCTAATAGATGGTAGGCGTGCAATAATAGTTCCTTTTTCCCCATCCTGGTTTTATGAGAAAGAAACAGTCCATGCTTTTCTTGCTTGCTTTTCTCCTCAGAATGCTAATGTGTGTTGTTTGTACTTATGTTGTTTTTCTTTTAAAATTCAGGCAATTGAGGGAAGCAGTAATACAGTATAGTAATTGTATATCAGGGACATGTACACACAGCCTCAACAATAAAAGGAGCTTCTGCTCATATCTTCTTCTACAAGGCCTGCATCAACTTGTAATTGCTGTGTTTGTTTTCACCAACCTTCATGTTTTCCAAAAAATCAAATACAAGTCTGCATACACTTCAGCCAAATAGTTTCTTTTGTGCTGGAATGCTTGCCCCTAAAACTTAATTTCTCTAATTTTTCATCAGTGGAAAATGAAGTGCTTTTAAAGTAGCATGCTTCAGGTGAACAAGAGCAAACAGCCTTGACAGCTGTAAGTCTGGATGCTGCTAACGCCTTCCCCAATTCTCCTTATTCTGCCTAGTAATTGCTGCAAATGTGGCATATTGCATCCCACACATTTCTGAAACGTCCATTACTTCAGAAAATGCTGTCAGGTAAATTAAGGACAAAGACAAAACCTGAGTTCTACATTTTCTTGATTTCTCCTTGGGTTACAAAATTTTATTTTGAGCTCTCGTTTGCCACTTGGTAGATATAGTCATTAAAGGTCAGACAATCTGAACTATGTCCCTGAGTCTACACAGCCTTGCCTGAGGATCAAAGACCTGAGCTGGGGTCCAACTCTGCCACTTATAAGCTGTTTGGCTTTAGACAACTCATTCAGGTTTTCTAATCCTGAGTTTTTTTTACTTCTTTCTCATAATAACATAGCAGTAATTAAGGAGCTCTGGTGGCATAGTGGGGAAGTTATTTGGCTACTAACCAGAAAGTCAGCTATTCTGAGAGAGATCTATGAGGCAAACTACTTCCATACAGATTTACAGGCTTGGAAAGTCAATGGGGATCACTATGAGTCAGAATCAACTTGATGGCAGTGGGTTGTTTTTGTTTTTTGACTATGAGAATTGGAGTCCCCATGCAGTACAAATAATTAACACACTCGGCTGCTAACCAAAAGGTTATAGGTTTGAATCCACCCAGACACACCCAGGGAAGAAAGCCTTAGCAACCTACTTCTGGAAAATCAGCCATTTAAAGCCCCTATGGAGCACAGTTCTACTCTCACGTACGTGAAGTCACCATGAGTTGGAGTCAGTTCACTGGCAAGTGGTAACCATGAGAATTAAAGTGGATCGTGTTTGTGATATGTCTTTTGTAAGTAGAAGAACTATTAAATGCTTTTTTCTTGTTGCATAGCTTAAGCATGAGAGCAGGAGGTAAGTGGAAGGAAGGTAAGTAGAGTCATAATGTGACAGGAGACACCCCTCACCCTCATGTACAGATACCGAGGAAATAAGCTGACAACTGGTGGTCCAGTGGAAAGAGGGAATTGGTGGCTGAAGGGTGTAACAGGTTCAGTAATAATTCAAGTGGGTGGATCGAGTAACAGTCGTAGGGTGGGGAAATGGGAAATTAATTCATTTTTAAGTGCTTAGCATAGGGTCAGGACACATAATTATTATTGATTGATTGTGGTTGTTAGGTGACATCGAATCTGCTCTGACAGAACAAAACAAAACACTGCCCAATCCTGCATCATCCTCACAATTGTTGCTAGGCTGGAGCCCACCATCACATTCATGGTGTCAATAATTATTGATTATGGCCTTTATAATCATGCTATTCGATGTTTTACAAATTCATATTGCTGTCTTAACAACCTCAGTGCAATGCTATGAAAACTAAGTGAGAAATTTCATGTGTTACAGTGACAATTAAAATTTTTGCCTAATTTATTTAATTAATTGTTTACTAAATAAATTTGTTTCTTAAATCTGACAGTTGAAAGTTAAGCTCTTGCTACTTGGGACACATTAAATGAGTCTCGGGACAGAAACTGCCCCGTAGCACACAGTGTCTAGAGTTTTAGTTTATGTGTGTACACAACACAGCCTCCAAAGAGACCAAAGAAAATGGGCAAATGCGACAGGCACAGGAGGCACAGGAGAAACATTTCACTCCATTCTTTGTGATCAGAGAGACACTGTGCTCAATACATAGTTGTTGCTGATGACAATGATATTAGAAGAATGCATCTTAACAGAATCTAGTATTTTGCATACTGTCATTGGAAAGTTCTAAGGCACTGATGGAGACACTTTGGTTTCAATACATTTTTCCATTTTATTTTAATGTTTCCTCCAAATAAAAAAAGGTACTGTATTTTACTTAATACAGGTTTCCCCTGCTATCTGAAAACCATAAAAACCAAACTCACTGCCTTCGAGTTGGATCCGACACATAGCGACCCCTCCTTGGGTTTCTTTTCTTTTTTTTTTCCCCAGTGACTTCACATTGCTTTTATTTTATTTTATTTACATTCTTCCATTGTTTTTATTTTACTTTATTTTATTTAAGAGCTTGTTTTACATTCAACATAACGTGTACAATTAGTTTCATTCCCCATTCACCATGTCCAACCCTAACCCAGTCTCCTCCCCTTCCTACCCTGCAACCCTCCCCCTGTGCCCCTCATGTTTATGCACTCCTGTTTGTCCTGCATTTCCTCAGTTTGAATGTTGGTATTCCCGTGGTCTATTGCTCTATGGGATGTATTACCATAGGGTAGGAGCTCTGGTAGGATAGTGGCTAAAGCACTTGACTGCTAACCAGAAGGCTGGCGGTTCCAACCCACCAGCCACTCCTCGGAAGGAAGGTTGGGCAA
>NW_006921694.1:900655-911274 GCF_000298275.1 Orycteropus afer afer | reverse complement strand
CATTCTTCTTCACTTCCGACACTAGGAGACCACTAGCTGCATCTTAGATGGCTGCTTGAAAGTTTTTAAAACCCCAGTCGCTACTCACCAATGTAGGATTTGGAGCAACGCTTTTATGTATTTTGTTGTGCCAATTGAGTCTGGTGTCCCCTAGTACTATGGTCCTCAGACAGTAGATCTATTAGATCTCTTTCCCCTCCTTGGGTTTCTGAGGTGGTATCACTTCAGAAGTAGATTGCCCAACCTTCTTTCCAAGGAGTGGCTGGTGGGTTTGAACCATCAGCCTTCTGGTTAGCAGTCAAATGCTTTAGGCACCATGCCACCAGAGCTCCCAAGGCATTTCTATGTGATATTTTGCAGGCCAAAATGGCCTAAAGAAAAGAGGTAATTACCATTCATTTTATATGGGGACTTTTTTTAGCATTCCCAGACCCGAAAAATAACCTGCCAAGTCATACTAAATACATATAAAACCTAAGATAACACTAACATATAGTGTTCAAAGCTATGGTAGCTTCATGCTAAGACCCTGAGTATAGTTCCCAGGGATGAAGCTTGGGGATGCCACTCCTGAAGCTCAAGGCACATGCTGCCTCTTCAACAGCTCAGCTCACTGCAAAATAAACACTAGTTTTACTTCTCACCTCTTTCTTAAAAGTGAAAATCCTCTTTGAATTTCTTTTAAGTTAGTGAAAACGTACTAATGCATGTCTTTCATAAAAGCGAAGTGGCATAAAGCAAGCTTTCTAAAAGCGGGAATACCTGTAGTCTTTTTTAAACATTTTTTACTTTGTATAACACCTTCCTCATTCAGAGAGTAGGAGGGTATTTTATTCAACCCAATTAAGATTAGCTACAATTATGCAAATCCTATATGATAATGTCTGGCTCATTATTACTGGACTTATTTTAGATATAATTCAAATAGTAGCTGCAGAGCTGAGGGATGGAGTTTTGGGGTCTTGTTTTAACCAATTTAAGCAATATTCCTTGTAGGGTTTCTTGTTATATTTGATATTTTCTCCTTGTCTGTGCTTAGACTTCTCTCACAGGAATCTGTCTCCTATGCCTATCTAATTTTTTTGTATTAAATTTTCAGCTAGGGCCTTTCTCCCCTGCCTCTTGCTTCCCATTCCCTCACCATGGTCCACAGAGTTCCTGAGCTGATCCAGACAGAGGTGAAGAAAATGACAGTGAGAGGCAGTTAGCTTATTGGTTAAGAGCAAGGCCCCTGGAGCCAATCAGTCTAGATTTGAATCCTGGTTTTGCCCACTTACTAGTGAGCCTCATCCTAAAGAAGAGCTCTGGCGGTGCAATGTCTAAGGCATTTGACTGCTAACCAGTAGGTTGACAGTTCAAACCTACCAGCTGCTCCATGGAAGGAAGATGGGACAATGTACTTCTGTAAAGATTTACTGCCTCAGAGACCCAATGTTGTTGTTGTTGTTGTTATGTGCCATGGAGTCGGGCCCAACTCATAGCGACCCCTGTTTGGGTTTCCGAGGTGGTTATCACTATGGAAGTAGATTGCCCAACCTTCCCTCCGAGGAGCGGCTGGTTGGTTTGAACTGCCAGCCTTCGGGTTAGCAGTCAAGTGCCTTAGGCAGTGGGGATCACTAAATCCAGTGGGGGTCACTATGAGTCAGAATTGACTCTATGGCAGTGAGTGTGGTCTTTGGTTTGAGTTGTATGACCCTGAGCAAGTCATTTCACCTCTCTGTGCTTTATTCTCTTGATCAATAAAATAATAGTATTTATTTCATAGGGTTTCTGTGAAGGTTAACCAATACATATGTAAAGTACTTAGAATTGTACGCAAAAACCCCTCCTTGGGTTTCTGAGGCAGTATCACTATGGAAGTAGATTGCCCAACCTTCCTTCTGAGGAGTGGCTGGTGGGTTTGAACCGCCAGCCTTCTGGTTAGCAGTCAAATGCCTTAGGCACTATGCCACCAGAGCTCCTACTTAGAATTGTACTGTATTTTGATGCAAATAATGTGCACATGACATCGTTTTGTGTACACTGCACAACCCCTTCATGTGTTTGTTTCCTGAGTGCTATACATATTATATGTGTGTATTTGTTACTTGTGTGGGTGCATAATTGCAATATATATATATATATAGAGAGAGAACTTATATACTATATAAATATTGCTGTTGTTGGTGGTAGTATTTATTATTACTATTATAAATATATAATAGATATAAAATACATGTATATAATAACAAATACCAAAACTTCTGCTCTCTACACAATGGAGCTAAAGCCTATGAGCCATTCATACTGGTTGAACTTCTGTCAAGAAGCTTGTCTCTACGGTGTATTCATTGCAAGCAGACCTAAGCTAACCCCTAGAGTCTTTGTGGTTTCTGAGGTCCAGCTCTTTGATCCTTCCTCCCCATCTGGTCTCATTTCTATATCTGACCCTACATCTTCCCTCAAATTAGAGTGTCCCCAGGTTGGAATCCTGCTATAGGTCTAAGGCAGCAGCTGAGGGCTCTGTTGTTCTGTCTTTCTGTTTTCAGTCTTCCTTTCTGGAGCTGGAGCCTCAATCTGCAGCCCAGGCCTACACAGCTGGAGTCCTACTGTGTCTAAGAGCCCCGTGTCAGATGTCAACTGCTACCAGCATATCTAACCCCAGTTTAGATCATTCCACCAATACCTCATATTCTACTCATGAGTGGTTTCTGGGTTTGTAACAATCATCAAATCTGGATATGCTCTAGTCACATTCTTACCTTTGGCTCTGTAGCCCCATCTGACTCCCCATTATCATTCCTGTCATTGTGGTGGTAGGGGTAGAGGGTCTTCTTCAGCCCTCCTCCTCCTAAGAGCAGCTCCCTGCTCTTAGGTTCAGACTAAACATTAACCATTTAATAAAGTATAAAATGATGAGATGGTGATTGTGGGCCTGTAGCATGTTACAGCAACTTTGGGAAACAATTTGGCAATTTCTTAAATATACATTTACCATGCAACCCCTGGCTCCTAGGTATCTACTCAAGAGAAAGGAAAATATATATACACATAAAAATGTGTCTACTAATGCTTATAGCATTTCTCAAGTTGAAAGAACTGAGGAAAAAAATTAAGCCTTGAATTACAATATTGAAAGATTCCACAGGCAGTATGTTGAATGATCCAGGAAACACCAGAAGAAGATGGATGAAATACAGACAGTCACTATACCAAAAAGAACTGATAGATAAGCATCCATTTCAGGAGGTGGCATATGGTCAAGAACCAATGGTACTGAAGGAAGAAGCTGAAGCTGGACTGAAGGAACTGAGAAAAAACAAGGCTCCAGGAATTGAAGGAATACCCATTGAGATGTTTCAACAAATGGATGCCACTCTGGAGGCACTCACTCATCTATGACAAGAGATATGGAAGACACCTACCTGGGTCAACTGATTGGAAAAGATCCATATGTGTACCCATTCCAAAGAAAGATGATCCCATAGAATGTGGAAATTATCAAACAATTTAACTGATATCACACACAAGTAAGATCTTGCTGAAGATAATTCAAAAGTGGTTGCAGCAGTATATTGACAGAGAACTTCCAGAAATGCAAGCTGGATTCAGAAGGGGACTTGGAACAAGGGATATCATTGCTGACATCAGATGGATCTTGGCGGAAAGCAAAGAATACCAGAAAGATGTTTACTTGTGTTTTACTGACTATGCAAAGGCACTTGATTGTGTGGATCATAACAAATTATGGATAACATTGAGAAGAATGGGAATTCCAGAACACTTAATAGTGCTCATGAAGAACTTGTACATAGACCAGGAGGCTGTCATTCAAACAGAACAAGGGGACACTGCATGGTTCAAAATCAAGAAGGGAGCGCATCAGGGTTGTATCCTTTCACCATATTTATTCAATCTGAGCAAATAATCCGAGAAGCTGGACTACATGAAAAAGAACACGGCATCAGGATTGGAGGAAGGCTCATTAACCACCTGAGATATGCAGATGACACACTTGCTGAAAATGAGGATGACTTGGAGCACTTAATGATGAAGATTAAAGACTACAGTTTGCAGTATGGATTACCTCAATTTAAAGAAAACAAAGATCCTTACAACAGGACCAAGAAGCAGCATCACAATAAATGGAGAAAAGACTGAAGTTGTCAAAGATTTCATATTACTTGGTTCTACAATCAACACCAATGGAAGCAACAGTCAAAACATCAACAGACATACTACATTGGGCAAATCTGTTGCAAAAGACCTTTTTCAAGTGCTGAAGAGCAAAGATATCTCCTTGAAGACTAAGATGTGCCTAACCCAAACAAGTATTTTCAATCGCCTTATATGTATGTGAGAGCTGGACAATGAGTAAGGAAGACTGAAGATGAATTGATGCTTTTGAGATGTGGTGTTGGTGAAGAATGTTGAAAGTATTGTGGACTGCTAAAAGAACTAACAAGTCTGACCTGAAAGAAGTGCAGCTGAATGCTCCTTGGAAGCGAGAACGGCACAGACTTCGTCTCGCCTACTTTGGTCATGTTGTCAGAAGGGGATATTCTCTGGAGATGGATGTCATGCTTGGTAAAGTGGAGGTTCCACAAAAAAGGAGAAGGCCCTCAACAAGATGGATTGACACAGTGGCTACAGAGATGAGCTCAGGTGTAGTAGGGATCTTGAGGCTGGCACAGGACTGGGCAGTGTTTTGTTCTGTTGTAAGGTCACTCACTATGAGTCAGAGACGACTCAGTGGCACATGACAAGAACAGTAATGCTTATAGCTGCATTATTCATATAGCTAAAAATTAGAGACAACCCAAATGCCCATCAACTGATGACTGGATAAATAAAATGTGGCCCATCCACCAGTTGCTCTGTGGGAAAAAGATGAAGCAGTCTGTTTCTGTAAAGATTTTCAGCCTTAGAAACCCAAAGGGGAACGCTGAGTCAGAATCAACTCCACAGCAGTAAGTTTGGTTTGGAATATTAAATTAAAAACAAACAAACAAAAAAAAAACACTTCCATTGAGTTGATTCCAACTCACAGCCCTACTAACCTTATGGTTAGCAACCAAGCCCCTTACCAACTAAGCTACCAGAAGTCCTTGGAATGTTGTATACTTAGCAATAAAAAAGAATGAACTACTTACTGATGCATGCTACCGCATGGATGAACCTTGGCAACACTATGTTAAGTGGAAGAAGACAGACAGAAAAGACTACGATTTGACTGAAAAGACTATGATTTCATTTGTATGAAATTTCTAGAAAAGATAAAACCAGTGCCTTCCTGGGGCTGGAGGTAGAGTAAGCATCAAGCACTAGGGACTTTTGTGGGGTGATGCAAATGTTCCAAAACAGGATTATAGTGATAGCTGTATAACTGTATAAATGTACTAATGCTCAGTGACCTGTACACCTAAAATGGATGAACTTTATGGAATGTAAATTTTACCTCAATAAAACTGTTTTTTTTTTTAAATGCAATGTTAGATACTAAAAGACTTAAAATTTATAGATTGTCTTTAAAAAAAAATTACTTTGCTGTACATGAAAGTTTACAAAGCAAAGAGGTTTTCCCAATCAACTGCTCATAAACAAACTGTTTTGAGACATTGGTTGTAATCCCTACAATGTGTCAGCTCTCTGTCTCCTCTAGGTTTCCCGCTTCCATTCATCCAGTTTCCCTGTTCCTCCTTGTCTTCTCATCTGTGGATTTAGGCAAAAGTTGCCCTGTTGGTCTCATACAGTTTATTGTGCTGAGGATCACATTCTTCATGTTGTTTGTTTTATTGTTTTGTCTGTTATTTGGCTGGAAGGTGGTCTCCGAGCATGCCTTCAATTTCAAACTTTGAAGGTTTTCTCAGGGCAATAGTCTAGAGGTTCCTCTAGTCTCTTTCCAACCTCTAAGTCTAGTTGTTGGTTTTTTTTTTTTTTTTTTTTGGCTTTGAATTTTGTTCTACATTTTCTTAACTGGGGCCTTCTACTGTGGCCTTGGTCAGAGTGGTTAGTACTTGCAGGCAGCACCATCTAGTTCTTCTGGTCTTAGGTTTGAGGAGGCTGTTCATGTGGTCCAAAGGACTAATGGCTTTCTTGAGTTCTCACTTTTCATTCTTTTCATTCCTATGCTCCTGGTGGGAAGACACCAATAGTTGCTTCTTAGATGGCCACTCTCAAGCTTTAAGACCCCAGATGCTACTCAACAGACTAAGATGCAGAAGGTTATCTTTATGAATTCTGTTTTACCAAATGACCTAGACATCTCCTAAGGCTACGGTCCTTAGTCTTCAGGTCCAGTAGTTCAGTCCTGATGTCTAAAGAGTTTCCATAACTGTGCCTCCTATATGCTCTGTGATACATAGGAGTACACACGCAGCAATTGCAAACATGTATGCAGAAATATCCACCACTGTACCTATATATGTGTGTAGGTTATATATGTATGTAGGTATACTCCTGTACAACCTCCCTCACCTATTTAGCAATGTGGTGAATTGCTTGATGTGGCCCTTCTAGCCATTATCCTCCATTCTGTGATGTATTGTAAATCCTTTTATCCATGCGTGTTTGAGGTGGTGCTGTAGTTAAGATCGGGTACCAACTTCTCTGGGCAGCTGGTAGTAGTCATGATTTGTCTTGAACAACTGAGTAGCTGTTGATTGTTAAAGCCATCCACTTGGGTTATTTCTGTTGGAGCAACATAGGTGGAAAGTATCTTGAGTCCTGCCTTGCTGGGGGATATAACTCAAATCACCACCCTTAGCTTCCTTGAGGGTATACCTACGAATCTCCTGGGAAGGTTCTCCCTCCTCTTGCTCCCGTTCTGTGTTTTCACTCATCCTCATCTCACCCCTGGATTTGGGACAGCAGCCATCATCTGATCTGCTGATCGAGGTTCATCAAATCCCAAGAATTGGGAGGCTCCTCCAGACCCACTCACAGACCTGGGACTCGCCAGCCTGCCAGCCTCCACCACTACTATGTGAGATGATCCCTTGGGTGTCTGTGAGTTCTGTGAGGCGTTACAGCGAAATACAAAACCCTAAGATGGGGGAAATTACTGGGAGGAGGAGGAGGAGTTAATGTCTGAAATGACAGAGTGGCTCGGTAGTTTGGACATTTGGGACATCTTTAACCTCCACCTCATGGGGACCAGCCTTGTGCTGATCTTTCTGAGAGAAATTGTTCAAGCAAGCATACATATTTACCTATGTATCTACCTATGTATCTAATTACTGTTAGTTATTATTGCTGCTGCAGGGCTATAATATTATAGAATTTATTTCAGTTATCCTTTATTCCTGCATACCTTTTAGTGCCTTTCTTTGCCTCACTCACATAATGCTTACTTCCCCATTATTGTGCATTACTTTCCCTTCACAAAAATTAACTCTTGTGTACTGTCTGGTTAGTGCTTCTTCTTCCTTCCCTCTCCCCTCCTTGGTAACCATCAAAGAATGTTTCTTTCTGTGTGTAAATCTATTTTTGACTTTTTATAATAGTGTTCTCATAATATTTGTTCTTTTGTATTTAACTTATTTCACTCAGGATAATGTCCTCCAGATTCATCCATGTTGGGACGTGTTTTGCAGATTCATCATTATTCTTTATTGTTGCATAGTATTCCATCATATGTCTACATTGTTGGTGTTGTTAGGTGCCGTCGAATTGGCTCTAACTCATAGTCACCCTGTGTATAACAGAATGAAACACTGCCTGGTCCTGTGCCAGCCTCACAATCCTTGCTATACCTGAGCCCATCATTGCAGCCACTGTGTCAGTCCATCTCATTGAGGGCCTTCCTCTTTTTCACTGACCCTCCACTTTACAAAGCATGATATCCTTCTCCAGGGAATAGTCCCTTTGACAACATGACCAAAGTAAGTGAGATAAAGTCTGGCCGTTCTCGTTTCCAAGGAACATTCCAGCTGCACTTCTTCCAGGACAGATTTGTTAGTTCTTCTGGCAGTCCGTGGTACTTTCAGTATTCTCCACCACCACCACTCACTACTCAAAAGCATCGACTCTTCTTTGGTCTTCTTATTTATTGTCCAGCTCTTACATACAGATGAGGTGACTGAAAATACCATGGCTTGGGTTAGGCTGACCTTAGTCTTCAAAGAGACATCTTTGTTCTTCAGCACTTTAAAGAGGTCTTTTGCAGCAGATTTGCCCAGTGCAATATATGGTCTGATTTCTTGACTGCTGCTTCCATTGGTGTTGATTATGGAATCAAGTAATATGAAAACTTTGACAACTTCAATCTTTTCTTCTATTTATTGTGATGTACAGCTTATTGGTCCAGTTGTGAGGATTTTCGTTTTATGTTAATGTGTAATCCACACCGCAAACTGTAGTCTTTAACCTTCATCAGTAAGTGCTTCAAGTCATCCTCACTTTCAGCAAGTAAAGTTGTATCATCTGCATATCTACAGTGTGGTGAATTACCTGGAATGGCTTTTTCAGCCTAGTCTTTGTAACTCCCACCAGATTACTGGACGGGACCACGGAAATAAGGTGGTAGAACTCTGATGTTGGAATTGGTTAGTTTTGTCACTCTGCCAGACTTAAAATGAACCCTCCTAGAGGCAGAGTAGGGATCTCACTGTCATTGAGAGAGAAGAACTGGAGATGAAGCGGAGCACATCTGTGGACCTGAGATCCCTATGCTGGACCTCCTTGGCTGAGAGACATCCCAGCAAAGAGACAGAGAGATGCCCCAGCAGAGGGATGCCCTGGCAGAGAGACGGTAGCAGTGGAACCAAGAAGCTCAAGACAGAGCGGCAGGCTTACCTGGCCTACAGAGGCAGAGGCCAGGGTGAGAGGCTAAGGGCCAGAGAAGAGTGTCTGAGGGCACAGAGGAGGGGAGACTGTCCTGATCGAAGAGTTGTATCCTGAGCGTGTTCCTGAAACTGAATTGTAGCCTGTTACTTCCCTAATAAACCCCATAACCATGAGTATTGTCTTTGAGTTCTGTGTGGCCACTGCAATGAATTATCAAACCCAGCAGAGAAGTAGTGAGTACCATGGGAAGTATGGTTGGTGTCAAAGCTAGTAAAAAGGCTGGAGGGTGGAGGTATGTCTGGTCTCACAGGAATAAGCCTTGGACTGCTGATGGTGGTTCTGTCTTCCTCTTGCTAAGTTAGAGGAGGTCAGAAGATGCTGCCTTCATGTCCCTTTTGCAATACTACAGGTTGTTAATGAGTCTTCTCCAATCCTGATGCCATGTTCTTCTTCATATAGTCTACCTTCTCAGATATATCATCGTTTATCCATTCATCTTTTGATGGACATTTAAGTTAGTTCCATCCTTTTGCTATTGTGTGTAATGCTGCAATGAATGTGGGTAGACATATGTCTGTTCGTGTTACTGCTCTTATCTCTCTGGGACATGTCTTTAGGAGTGGAACTGCTGGGTTGTTTGGTATTTCTATTGGTAGCTTTTTAAGGCTGTACCATTCACCAGTCCCATGAACATGTATACAAGTTCCAGTCTCCCCACAGTGTCCTCAGCATTTGTTGTTCTCTGTTCTTTGTTTGTTTGTTTTTACCAATGACATTATTTCTGGGGTGGGGGCTGGGGTCACTACAAGTCGGAATCAACTCAGTGGCAGTTGGTGGGTATCTATGTGTGCTGCAAATATATCCACAAATACAGGAGAGCATACAGGGGGCAAAAATTAGGAAAACAACTTTTTTTTTTTCTCTCCTAACCCTACCTACCTTTTGAACCTTGCCCTAGGGCAATGCTGCCCTTTTGATCTCAAATGGTTGGTTGTTCTAAGGAGTGTGTACCGTCCTAGATTTATTGTTCACTTTGCAAGCCTGTCTATTGTTTGATTAAAAACTGAGCTACAGGAGTAAGTTCAATCCCTGGTCTGAAGGGTGACCAAGGGCCATAGTCTTGGGGGTTCTACTAGTCTCCATCCAATCGTAAGCCTGCTCTTTTTTATTTTTAATGATTTTGCATTTTCTTCCATAGTTTTCTCCCACTCTTTCCAGGAGTATTTCTAATGTAGTCCTTTTCAGAGCACTTGGTAGTGGTAGCCGGGCACCATCAAGTTCTTTTGGACTCAGGGTTGTGGAGGCTGAGGTTCGTGTGGTCTGTTAATCATTTGGACTAATAGTTTCCGTGGGTCTCAGATTTTATTGACTCTTCTTTGCTCCAGATGAGGAGAGCCCTTAGATGCCTGTTCATGTGCTTTTACGACCCTAGTTACTACTCCCCAAAGTAAGATGTAGAACATTGTCTTTGTGGTCTACATGATACCAAGTGACCTTGCTGTCCCCTGAGACCATGGTACTGAGGCCCCAGGCCCAGAAATTCACTTTCTCTGGGTTTTGGATTATGGCTAAGAAGTTTACATAACTTGGCACCCTATACATTCCACTGTATTCATGGATATATTTGCAGCATATGTAAATATATATGTAGAAATAACCTCTGTCAAATCTATACATACATATTCATGGATATAGTCCAATTCTCCTTTCTGTACCTGTTCAGCTTACATGTCTACCTATGTATCAACTCACAGATTATTGATTATTGCTATTACTATTATTACAGGATTGTGTATGAATTAGTGCTTACCTCTGTTGCCTTTAATTCTTTTTTTTTTTTTTTTATTAGGATT
>NW_006921694.1:890206-894215 GCF_000298275.1 Orycteropus afer afer | reverse complement strand
GATTATCTTCTGTGTCTGTGTTAATTGGTTTCCCTTTTCTTTGTTGAAGAGGGTCTGTGCAATCCTTCTGCCTAGTCCGCCATCTTGCCCCGCCTTTTTGTTGCCTTTAATTCTTGTATTCCTCCCAGTGTTTTCCTTTCCTTGATTATTTTGTTCTGGCCTCCCCTTATTGTATATTGCCTTCCCCTTCACTCAAGCTAACACATGTCTACCCACTAGCTACCCTTTCCCCTCCCACCTCTGGTAATTACCAAAGAACACGTTTTTGTGTGTGAAAACCTTTTCTTGACTTTTTACAATAGTGGTTTCCTAAGATTTTGTCTTTTTGTGATTGACTGATTTCACTCAGGGAGCTCTGATGGCATAAAGCCTAAGGCAGTTGACTGCTAACCAAAAGGCTAGAAGTTCAAACCCATCAGCCAGTCCTCAGAAGGAAGACTGGGCAATCTACTTCTGTAGTGATACTGCCTTGGAAACCCAAGGAGGGGTCACTATGAATCAAATCGACTCAACAGCAGTGTTTCGCTCAGCATAATGTCCTCTAGGTCCATCCATGTTATGAGACGCTTCTCATATTCATCACTGTTCTTTAACTTTGTGTAGTGTTTCATTGTGTGTATGTACCATGGTTTGTTTATCCATTCATCCACTAACGGACATTTAGGTTATTTCCATCTTTTTATTATTGTAAATAGTGTTGCAATGAACACAAGTGTGCATACATCTGTTCATGTCACAGCTCTCATTTCTCTAGGATATATATCTAGTAGTGGGATTACTGGATCATACGGAATTTCTATTTGCAGCTTTTTAAGGAAGCATCAACCATTATGAAAACTCCTTAACCATAGCCAAACATCTTGAGGAACAAGTCACCAGGCCTGGGGGCACAGGACCATAGTCTCAGGAGACATCAAGGTCAAGTGGCATAATATCCTCCATAAAGACAATGTTCTACACTCCATATATGTTGATGATATGGAGATTTGTAGTGATTTCATGTATGAGAACTGGAGAAATGGGACACTGTATTCCCTTTCAGAGAATGTATTGAGAACTCTACAATTCTTGCATTGTAGTGTGTTCGTTGATAACTCATAAAACAGTTGGGAACTTATGTACATGATAGAAAAAAAAAAATTCTGCATCTTACTGTGTTGTTGTTGTTGTTGTTATGTGCTGTCAAGTCAGCCCCGACTGATAGCGACCCCTCCTTGGGTTTCCAAGACAGTATCACTACAGAAGTAGATTGCCCCATCTTCCTTCTGAGGAATGGCTGGTGGGTTTGAACCTCCAGCCTTCTGGTTAGCAGTCAAGTGCCTTAGGCACTGTGCTACCAGAGCTCCAGCATCTTACTGTAGTAAGTAGCAATTGGGTTCTTAAAAGCTTATGAATGGCCATCTAAGGTGCAACTATTGGTTCATCATGTCCCAAGCAAAGAACATTGATGAAAATCAGTGATGTAAGGAAAGAATTAGTCCAAAGGACTAATGGACCATGTAAACCCCAGCCTCCATGACCAGGAGACCAGAAGAACTAGATGGTGCCTGGCTACCACATTGACTGCTTTGAAAGGGACCATAATAGGAGGTCCTAGATAGAGTGGGAGTAAAAAAACGTAGAATAAATCTCAAAATCATCAAGAAAGACCAGGCTTACTGGTCTGATGAAGACTGATGGAACTCCCAAGGCTATGGCCCTTACATATCCTTCAAACCTGAAACTGAACTCACCTCTGTAGTTCAACTTCTAGCCAAATGACAGACAGACCTGTAAGGTGAACAGTAATACCAGGGAGGTATGCACTCATTAGAACAATCAACCACACCAGATCAAAAGGGCAGCATGTGCCCAGGGATAAATCTCAGAAGGGACAGCAAAGAAGGATGAAGGGAAGTATTACACAGGGAAGAAATGGGAAGAATGCTGTTACATGTGGGGATGGCAATCAACATCACAAACAAAATATGTATGAACTGCTAAATATAAAACCAATTTGCTCTGTAAACTTTCACCCAAATCACAATAAAAGTTATTTTAGTAATAATAATAATTGAAGAGACTAGACCCCACCACAAGTACTGAATTTCTCTAGCCCATCCTCTCTAAGGAAATAAGGTAGCACCACACCCTACTTGGCCAAACCACTCAATGACATGGAGGCACAGTGACATGGAGGAGGAGACCAAGCTGCCAAGAGACAGGCTGTCCCATCAAGTCATAGTATGAACAAATGGAAGCACAAATTTCTATCACAACTATCTTGTATCTTTCCCCTCAACACAAAATATCCAGATTTCTCTGTAACAGTCTTCCTTCTCTAATATTATAAGCTCTCAGAAGTTCCACAATAAAGACTATGATTACTGTATTTTAACGCAAATAACATGCATACGATACTGTTTTTGCAAATGCACCAGGGATTTCCTATGCACACTATACAGTAAGTCCTCTCTGTATTTGTGGTTTCCATGTTGGTGGATTCAACCAACCACAGGTTGAAAATATTCAGGGAGCGGAAAAAAAAAAAAGCAATTAAGTGGTCAAAGCAATCTCTCAAAGGCTAAAATAGCATAAAGTGCTATTTGCATAGCATTTACATTGCATTAGGTATTATAAGTAATCCAGAGATGATATAAAGTATTGGAGAGGATGTGCGCAGGCTATATGCAAATACTATATCCTTTTATATAGGGGACTTGAGCATCGCGGATTTTGGTATTTGTGGGGGTCCTGGAACCAATCCCCCCTGGATACCAAGGGACAAGTATATGCATGTACATGTTATTTACATGGCATGTTATATGCAAAAAAAAATACAGTAGTTTTATTAATAATCTAATGGCTCCCAATCTTACTTGCCCAGAACTACCTCCACTATTTTGTTTGTTTTGATAAAATAATCCGTACAGAGTCCCTGGCAAACAGTGAACACACTCAGCTGCTAATCAACAGGTTGGAGGTGGTCGTCCACCCAGAAGCACAATGGAAGAAAGACTTGACAATTTACTTCTGAAAAATCAGTCACTGAAAACCTATGGAAAAAATTAGGTTAATGGAAACAGAACAACTGGAACAGAAACAATGAAATGTTCAGACATTGAGAAGAATGTAACCAATGCCACTGAACAACTTGTGTAAAATTGTTGAATGGGAACCTAAACTGGGTAAACCTTCACTAAAAACACAAAATATTAAAAAAAAAAAAAAAAAAAAAAAAAAAAAAAAAACCTGTGGAACACAATTCTACTCTCTGACACACACAGGGTTGCCATAAATGGAAATTAACTTGACATTAACTTTGTTTTTATTTTCAGCATCCTATAAAATCAGTGTTCCTTGAAACACATTTTCAAATATGCTGATATAGATGAAATATGTTTAGCTAAGGAGCCCTGGTGGCACAGTGCCCTTAAGGCATTTGGCTGCTAACTAGAAGGTTGGCGGTTCAAACCCACCAGGCACCCCACAGAAGGCAGATGGGGCAATCTACTTCCATAGAGAGTCACTGCCTTGGAAACCCGACAGGGGTCTCTATGAGTCAGAATCGACTCATTGGCGGTGGTAATATCTGCTAACTTGTTAAGGCCCTTTGCTAATGACAATTAGCCTCCCTTCTTTGCTCTACTTCTTTTATAATCAAAGGGCCTGTCTCAATATTTTCTTTTCTCCTTTACAGAGAATTTTCCTTTGGAAAATAACATCTAATTTTTCTGAAATTAAAATCTTCACTTTCAATAAAAATGGTCCCATCTCTTATGACTGTGTAATTTAGAAATTTTCCAGGTCTTTGAAACAGACATGGGCTCCTGCAGCTTCAGGTTTTCTGTGAAGATCTTGGATGAGGTTAAACACGTTCCTGTTCAGAGCTCTCATTCTTGTAATAACCCAGGCTTGTCTCTCCAGGACTTGGGTGACTTTTAAAGTGTGTTTGTTTATCACTGCTCTGGTCCATTATAGGAGCTCTGGTAGCATAGTGGCTAAGACACTTGCCTGCTAACCAGACGGC
>NW_006921694.1:885257-890106 GCF_000298275.1 Orycteropus afer afer | reverse complement strand
ATGAGTCGGGTTTGACTCGACGGCACATAACAACAACAACAACAACTGGTCCATTATCCCCTAGAACACAATGTTTTGCAGGGGATCCTCAAGTATAGGGAACACAAGAGCAGTACTTGGGTGTCAGTCTTTCCAAGTGCACGGAAGGTTTACGCGTTTTGCTTCTTCTATCAGTACATTTCCCATAGGCCCTCCTTTTCAACTATGACTCCTTTTCCTATGACAGCACAGGACAGAAGCGGAAATATATATATATATTTATATATTTTTTTTTTTTTTTTGCAGTTTACCTTAATCATTCAACTGAGAATTTTTCAGAAGGAATTTTAAATTTTAATTAAAACTTGGGGCTCACAGGAGGGGTAGGGCTTATAGACTGGATTCTACTCACATACTAAAAAGAAAGTAAGTATAACCTGCAGCCTACCTTGCCTGGCCAAAAAAAACCTCACAGCCATCAAACTAATTCTGACTCATAGCAACCCTGTAGGACAGAGGAGAACTGCCCCATAGGGTTCTCAAGGCTGTAAATCTTTACAAAAGCAGACTGCCTCATCTTTCTTCCATGGAGCAGCTGGTGAGTTCAAACCACCAACCTTTTGGTTAGCAGCCAAATGCCTTAACCACTACCCTTCCAGAGCTCTTTTAAGCCTGCTCACTGGTAACCCTGTGTTTAAAAATATTCATATCTTCTTCATCACTGGGAGCTACTAATTAATATATTTCTCAGTAAAACATTCAATGCAAAATATTATACCCACACTAAAAATTTATTCAAAAGGATCTGATCTTAAATTAACTAAGCCAACAATTATTTAGCACCTATTTTATACAAAAGGATGATGGATACAGTGAATAGGAATAAAGAAAGAAAAAATACATAACTTAAGAAGCTTCCTGATTTGCATTTCCACAAAATAAAATTATTTTCCCTTTCAAATACAAGTTTCCAAATTTGGAGGGATAAAATGTTTTAAGAGCTTTTGATTAATACAATATTACAACCAACCAACATTTTGCCACTAAACAAATACAGGGGCCCATAGCATAGTGCCTAAGGCATTTGACTGCTAACCAGAAGGCTGGCAGTTCAAACCCACCAGCCACTCCTCAGAAGGAAGATAGGGCAATATACTTCTGTAGTGATACCACCTTGGAAACCCAAGAAGAGGTTGCTATGAATCTGATCCAACTCTAATGCAGCGAGTTTGTTTGTTTTGTTTTTATATATACAAATAAATGTTTATAGAACTTTCTAGAAAGTAACCAGACTGTTATCTATTTCAGTGAACATGATGACTATGTTTTTAGGTAAAAATAAAGAATTAAGCAGAGAAGAGTACAACACTAGCAAACAGTGATCAACACAGGAGACATCAGGCTCCTGAACATAGAGTTTTTTCCAGGGTACTTACTAGTACAGCACTGTGAAGGGGGCAAAACCAAATCAAACCTATAGCTCTCAAGTCAGTCCTCACCCATAGTGACCCCATGTGACAGAGTAGAACTGCCCCATAGGGTTTTCAGGCTGTAAATCTTTATGGAAGCAGACTGCCCTATCTTTGTCCTTCAGAGCACCTAGTAGGTTCAAACTGCGGACTTTTCATTTAGCAGCCAAGCACTATAACTACTGTGCCACACTAGGGCTCTTTTGTGGAAGGAGAAGCCCTTGAATAAAACAATGTCTGTTAGACTGATTGATATGTCTACCCTGACTCTAACACATATATGTCACTACTGAAAGATTCTGTGGGTAAAATATTGAATGATGCAGGAAGTATCAAAAGAAGATGGAAGGAATAAACAGAGTCACTGTACAAAAAAAGAACTGGTCAATGTTCAACTATTTCAGGAGGTGGTATATGATCAAGAACCAATGGTAATGAAGGAAGAAGTCCAAGCTGCACTGAAGGAACTGGCAAAAAACAAGGCTACAGGAATTGATGGAATACTCATTGAGATGTTTCAACACACAGATGTCGTGCTGGGCTCGTCTATGCCACATAATTTGGAAGACAACTACCTCCCAACTGACTTGAAGAGATCTGTATTTGTGCCTATTCCAAAGAAAGGTAATCCCACAGGATGTGGAAATTATTGAACAATATCTTTAATATCTCACTCAAGTAAAATCTTACTGAAGATAATTCAAAAGCTGTTGCAGCAGTATATTAGCAGAGAATTCCCAGAAATGCAACCTGGATTCAAAGCAAGATGCAGAAAGAGAGATATTATAGCTGATGTCAGTCAGATGGATCTTCGCTGAAAGCAAAGAATACTAGAAAGGTGTTTACTTGTGCTTTATTGACTATGCAAAAGCATTTGACTGTATGATGAATCATAACAAATTATGGATAACACTGAGAAGAATGGGAATTCCAAAACACGTAATTGTGCTCATTAGGATCCTGTACATGGACCAGGAGGCCGTCATTCGAACAGAACAAGGGGATATCGTATGGTTTAAAATCAGGAAAGGTGTGCATCAGGGTTGGATCCTTTCTCCATACTTATTCAATCTGTAGGCTGAGCAAATAATCCGAGAAGCTGGAATATTTGAAGAAGAACACCACATCAGGAGCAAGATTAATCAACGTGAAATATGCAGATGACGTAACTTTCCTTGCTGAAAGTGAAGATGACTTGAAGCGCTTACTGAAGATTAAAGATTACAGTCTGCAGTATGGATTACCCCTCAACACAAAGAAAATGCAAATCCTCACAACTGGGCCGATAAAAAGCATCACAATAAATGGAGAAAAGATTGAGGTTGTCAAAGATATCATATTACTTGGTTCCACAATCAACACCAATGGAAACAGTAGTCAAGAATCAGATGTTGTACCACACTGGGAAAATATGCTACAAAAGACCTCTTTAAAGTGTTGACAAGCAAAGATGTCACTTTGAAAACTGAGGTGCACCTGGCCCAAGCCATGGTATTTTCAATTGCCTAGTATGCATGTGAAAGCTGGATGATGAATAAGGAAGACAGAAGAAGAGATGATGTTTTTAATTGTGGTGTTAGTGAAGAATACTGAAAATACCATGGACCACCAGAAGAAGGAACCAATCTGTCCTGGAAGAAGTGCAGCCGGAATGCTCCTTGGAAGCAAGAATGTCCAGATTTTGTCTCACCTACTTTGGTCATGTTGTCAGAAGAGACCATTCCCTAGAGAAGGATGTCATGCTTGGTAAAGTGGAGGGTCAATGAAAAAGGATCCTCAACAAGATGGATTGACAAATTAGCTGTAATTATAGACTCATGCATAGCAAGGACTGTGATGCTGGCCAAGATTGCTCAGTGTTTTGTTCAGTTGTATGTAGGGTCACTGTGAGTCAGAGCCAACTCGACAGTACCTAACAACAACAACATGAGTAAACTCACCATAACTTTCAGATATTTATTCAAATATCTCCATCATCAGAAATACCATAGTTGAAGATGTACTGCACTTGAGTCTCAAGTAAGAAGCTCAATTGATTTTTAACACAAATTGAAATATTGAGAGAAGAGTGGCTAAACAAACAAAAAACCTGTTGCTGTCAATTTTGACTTATACCAACCCTGTAGGACCGAGTAGAACTGCTCCATAGGGTTTCTAAGGCTGTAAATCTTTATGGAAGCAGACTGACACATCTTTCTCCAGCAGAGTGACTAGTGGGTTTGAACCACTGACCTATCTGTTAGCAGCCAATTACTTTAACCTCTGTACCACCAGGGCTCCAAGAAGAGTTATTAAACCAAAAACCCACAGCCTTGGGTCTATTCCAACTCATAGTGACCCTATAGGACAGAACAGAACTGTTAGGGTTCTCAAGGCTGTAAATCTTTACAGAAGCAGACTGCCTCATTTTTCTCCCTTGGAGTAGCTGGTGGGTTCAAACCACCATTAGCAGCCCAGTGCTATAACCATAGCACCACCAGAGCTCCATAGAAGAGTTGTTAGGGGTCATATATTACAACAGATTAAAATTAATTTGAGGGGATAAATAGATATAACTATTTTACTTATGGCACTAAAACAACAGTAAGAAGACTCACCAATATTTTACTGAGTACTGTATGAAGGGCATTACCTGCATTATCTCATTTAATCATACAATCATAGCAATCATGTCAAGTAAGCACTATACTTATTATGTCCACTTCATAGATGAAAGTAAGGAAGTTGAAGAGGTTCAGTAGCTTGGCCAAGGTCACACAGTTACTAAGTGGCAAAGCAAAGACTAGGCTCCAAGTCTGTCTGGTCTCCAAGGGTAGCTCCCGATTACCATCCCTACCTCTGCATTGTGCTAATGTGTTCTTAAAGCAAAATTCACATTAGCCATCAGATGGTTTCTCTGGGGAAATAGTAAAGCTACATTCATTCATTAAAGAACTACAAGCTTCTGGTCAACTTGTACTTCCAATGCAGATCATGAATTTATTTACAAATCATATTTTGCACTTAAAGGTTCCAAAGCTATCATTTAAAAAAGAGAACTGTTGTAGCTGCTAAAATGTCCCTGGAAAAGATACCAGTGAGAACCCATCATCGTACCATCACCAGCATAAACTCTTCCTTGTCCCAAAACCAAACTCAAACTTATGCAAGGTGCATGCCAATGAGGCTCCTATAAAATAGCCAGAGGATCTGCTTTTAGGAAAGACAGAGTAAGGGAAGAGCTGCTTATGCACTGGGAGACAGCTTGGGGGGCGGGAGTGCATGGGGGGATGGACACAGGGAAAAGGTAACTATGGGGAGGGGGTGGGACGGCAGCTGTTGCATTGTGGTAGACTGTGGTCGATGTCATGAGACAATGTGTGTGTGGACTGCTGTATGGAAAGTGAATTTGCTCTGTGAAC
>NW_006921694.1:877118-881107 GCF_000298275.1 Orycteropus afer afer | reverse complement strand
TGAGACAAAGTAAATGTGAACTGCTGTATGGAAAGTGAATTTGCTCTGTAAATTTTCACCCAAATCACAATAAAAAAGAAAGCAAGCAAAAAAAAAAAAAAGAAGAAGAAGAAGAAGAAGAAAGAAAGCCAAATGATTGTCAACATCACAGGGGGTAATCTGAAATTTTGTGTCGAAAATTTCTAGATTGTAAAAAACAAGGTTCTGTAGTCAGAATATGTTCTAGGATACAAAGCTAATGATGAACATTATAAGGAGTGGTTACTGTAATCTCCATCAGTTGGCTGCCTATATTGTTTTGTTTGCAAACTATTCAGTCCTAAATAATTTAATTCTTTATTTGCTACATATGTATTTAACAATGGTGCAATTTGAATATGATTAATAAATATGGAAATGGTTCAATTCACATAGATTGTATGTTGTCATATTTAAATAAAAGATATGTTTTTGGCATAAAAAAAAAACTCTTAGAACATTATGCTGAATGAAGCAAGTCAGACATCAGTAAGTATTATATGATCCCATTCATATGAAATATCTAGAATAGGCAACACATAGAAATAAAAGTGTATTAGTGGTTGTAAGAGGCTGGAGGAGGGGTACTGAGTTTCTGTTTGGAGTAATAAAAAAGGCTTTTGGAAATGGATAGTGGTGATGGTTACATAACATGCTGAATGTAATTAATATCCCTGAATGTACACTTAAAATGGCAAAAATTTTTTGTTGTATATATTTTACCACAATAAAGTTTCTGAAAAAAAAAAAAAGGGAGGTATAGGGAGAAAAAAAGTAAAAGGTTGGGAAAATAAGTATTTTACAAATAGTAATCAAAAGAAAGGTCAAAAACAATAGCAAAGTTGGTGCTGAGTCAATTCAGACTCATGGTAATCCCTTGTGTGCCAGAGTAGAACTGTGGCCTTAGGGTTTTCATTGGCTGGTTTTCAGGCCTTTTTTCTGAGGTACTTCTGGGTAGACTAGAACCCCCTTCAGTTAGCAGTCAAGTGCTTTAATCATTTGAGATACCCAGAGACTCCAAAGAATGGTAGAATGGTAATATTAATACAGTGCTTAAGGTATTTGACTGCTAATCACAAGGCTGGCGGTTCAAACCCACCAGCCACACCTCGGAAGGAAGGTTGGGCAATCTACTTCTGTAGTGATACCACCTTGGAAACCCAAAGAGAGGTCGCTATGAGTCAGATTCAACTCGACAGCAGTGAATTTGGTTTGGTTTTGGTTTAAGTAGACTTTGGAAGGAACACGGGGCAATCTACTTTCATAAAGGTTTACTGCCTTGGAAGCCCAATGGGGTTTGATAGGAATCAGAATCAACTCGATGGCAATGAGTTTGGTTTTTTGGAAGTAGACTTCAGAGCAAAGAAAATTACCAGGGATAAAAAGGGATGAGATGATGATGGTCGGGAAAGGGTCAATTCCATAAAAGGTTCAGTTTATACTAAATATGTAATAACCAAATAACAGGGCCTCAAAACACATGCAGCAAACTGACAGAACTAAAAGGAAAAATAGACAAATCCGCAATTACAGTTGGGGACTTCCACACTCCTTTCTCAGAAATCGATAGAACCATTACACAGAAAATCAGCAAGGATATAAGAGGAATGGATCACACCATCAGCCAACTGAACCTAACTGAGATTCAAAGAACACTTCACCCAGCAGATAGCACCCCTTTCTTTCCTTCTCTCTGAAACAAAACTCCTCAAAACAGTTATCTAAATTTACTATCTCCAATTTCTTCCCCCAATTCTCTCTTTAAACTACTCTAAGCAGGTTTTTGCCTCCATCACTGCATATAGGTGTCCTGGTCAAGTTCACCAATGACCACCAGTGGTCCGAAATGCAGTAGTCCAATACTGGTTCCATCTTACTCAATCTGTCAGCAGCTCGTGGCACATTTGATCACTCCCTTCTCTTTGAAACACTTTTTTCACTTGACTGGCAGGTCACCACACTTTCTTCCTCCCACCTCACTGGCTACTACCCATTCTCAAGAAACAGAATTCCTCTTCATCAACCCAAACTCTAAATGCTGGGTGCCTCAGGACTTAGTCTAGTTCTTGGATCACTTCTCTTTTTTACCTACGCTCACTCATTTGATGATCTCATTCAGGGTCATAGTTTTAAGTGTCATTTATGCAATGATGACTCTCAAATTTATGTCCCCAGCTAGGACCTCTGCCTTGAACTCTAGACTGGTACAGTCCACTGCCTCCACAGAAATGTCTACTAGGCAACTCTAACAACATATTCAAAACTGATCTGGCTATCATTACCTCTTCAAAACAAACATAAAAAAAAATAAAATCTTCTCAGTGGTTTTCAGATGTTTAAAAAATATTAGGTCATCTATGTCTCCTTTGCTTTCCTCAGCACAGGCAACAAAATGTAGAGGTTAAAAATGGACTCTGGATCCAGACTACCTGGATTAGAATCCCAACTTCATCGCCTACCAGCCTGTGACACCAGGCAAGTTACCTTTCAGTGCCCCTGTTTTCTCATCTGTGAGATGGTGATAATAATGGTACCTACTCCCTCTTACCATTGCTATAGGGATTAAATGAGCTAATATGTGTATTTAGTCAGTATATATAATTGTTAGTTATTATTTTTAATATCATTATCATCATCATCATCTCATACTTCCATATTTAATTCATCAGCAATTATATCACTGGTGTCTTCAAAACATATCTAGAGTCTGACAATTTCTCACCATCTCTGCCACTACCACCTTCATCTAAACTATTATCATTTGTCTCCTGAATTATTCCAATAACCTCCTAACTTATCCTCTTGCTTCCATCCTTGGCCTATTCTTTCAGGCTATGTTTAATGCAGCAGGCAGTGATCCTAATGGTTATGGATTGAACTGGATCCTTCAGAAAAACATGTTTAAGTCCTAATCCCTAAACCTGTGAATGTGACCTTGTTTGAACATAGATCTTTCTTTGAAGATGTTATCAGTTAACAAGGTCATACTACAGTTGTGTGGGTCCTGATCCCTTCTGAGTGGTATCTTATAAAAGGGGAAAATAGACACATGGAGTCACAAGGGGAAGATTGATACCAGAGGAAGATGTATCTAAATGCCAAGAAATGCCAGGGCTACCAGAAACCAGAATAGACAAGAAAAGATCTTCCCTTAGAGCAACAGAGAGAACTTGAAACTGTCCAAGCTCTGAGTTCAGACTTAAAGCTTTCAGAACTGTGAGACAATTTAACTGCTCTTTAAAGGCACTCACTTTGTGGTGTTTTCCTATGGAAGTCCTAGACATTAATAAAATAAATCATAAGTCAAATCCTCTGCTCAGAACCCTTTAGTGGCTCCCACCTGGCTCAAAGCCAAAACCAGTCCTTACAATAGATTGCAACAGACTAATATGATCTGCTCACCCCTCACCTCTCTGATTTCACCTTCCTCCTCTTTCTCGCTTGTTCCACTATAAAAACTGCTGTGGTTCAAAATGCCAAGCACATCCCAGATTTAGGGCCTCCCTCAACTTGGAACATTGTTCCTCTAGAAGTCCACATGGCTTGTACCCCGATCACCAAGTTTTGTCTTAAAAGTCACTTTGCAAGGAGACCTTCCCTGGCAACACAGCAAAGCAGTTAACAGCCCAGACTCCACATCCAGCAGCCTAGGTTCCAATCCTGACTGTGCCACTTCCTGGAGGTTTGTCCTTGAGTAAATTACCTAATCTCTCTGGGCTTCAGTTTCCTTATCTTTAAACTGAGAATAATATAGTTATAGTATCAACCTCATCAAATTGTTGTGAGGATTAAATAAATTAAAATATGTGAAGTACTTAGAGTAGTGCCTGGCACATTGTGAGGGCTGTCATATTTATTAAAACCTAAAATGCTATCTGTTATTGTTGTTGTTGTTGTTATGTGCCATCGAGTCGGCCCCGACTCATAGCGACCCCTCCTTGGGTTTCTGAGGCAGTATCACTACGGAAGTA
>NW_006921694.1:875170-877018 GCF_000298275.1 Orycteropus afer afer | reverse complement strand
ATCCCCGACTCATAGCGACCCCTCCTTGGGTTTCCGAGGCGGTATCACTATGGAAGTAGATTGCCCAACCTTCCTTCTGAGGAGTGGATGGTGGGTTTCAACCGCCAGCCTTCTGGTTAGCAGTCAAGTGCCTTAGGCACTAAGCTACCAGAGCTCTCAAAATTATGTAAATTTCAGCTCCTAGAGCAACCACTAAAAAACAGTACACAAAAAGATATCATCAAAAGCACAACAGGTAAATTAAAATGGAATACTAAAAAATGCTTACTTAAACAACCTCCCGAAAGATGAAACAGAAATTAGTAACAGAGGAAACAAGCAGAAAACAAATATTGAAAGTGTAGACCTAAATCGAAATACATCAATAATTACATTAAATTAAAATGGTCTAAACAAATCAAAATAAAATAAATTTGTTACAATGGATTTAAACAACATGACCTAACTATATACTACCTACAAAAAACTCCCTTCAAATAAAATGATACATGTGGTTAAAAATAAAGGCTAGTTCAAATATATGAAACCACTACGGCAAGATCTGCCCCAAAAACAACAATGTGAAGGCAGGAAGGGACAGGGAAAGTGGACTAATGGAAATGGTGAAGCCAAGCTGTTAATGGGGAGAGTGCTGATACATTGTGGAGAATGAACAAATGTCAAGGAACAATTTGTATATGAGTTATTGAATGGGAAACTAATTTGTTACACAAACTTTCACCTAAAGCACAATAAAATGTTCAAAAACAAAGAAAACACCCCATTTATGACAACATCTAAAAGAATAACATACATAGGAATAACTCCAACCAGGCTGATGAAAGACTTATAAACTGAAAACTATAAAACATTGCTGAAAGAAATTAAAGTAGACCTAAATAATTAGGAGGACATTTTATTTCATATATTGAAAGATTTAATATCATTAAGATGTCAATACTATCCAAATTGATCTACACATTCAACAGACTGCCTATCAAAATTCCAATAGCCTTTCTTGAAGAAATGGAAAAGCCATTCCTCAAATTCATATCGAATTGCCAAAGAATCCTGAATAGCCAAAACAACCTTGAAAAAGAAAAATGAAGTCACGGGACTCATATTTCCTGATTCCAAAGATAATATAAACCTACGGTAATCTTAAGGAGCACTGGTAGCACAGGCACTTTACTGCTAACCAGAAGGCTGGTGGTTCAAAACCACCAGCCAGTCCTCAGAAGGAAGGTTGAGCAATCTACTTTTGTAGTGATACTGCCTCAGAAACACAAGAAGGGGTCGCTATGAGTCAGATCTGACTTGATGGCACATAACAACAACACAGTAATTGTAAGAGTGTGGTACTGGTATAAGGACTGACATATAATCCAAAGCAATAAAATCAAGAGTTCACAGATACAATCATACATCTATGGCCAGCTGATTTTAGACATGGGTCTGAAGTCCAATTAATGTGAAAAGAAAAGTCTCTTCAGCAAATGATGCTGGGGCAACTGGATCCACACATGTAAAATAATGAAGTCAGACCTATACCTCACACCACATATGAAAATTAACTCAAAATGCATAAATGAACTCAATGTAAGAACTAAAACCATAAAACTCTTAGAACACACAGTAGTCAAAACTGCCTGGTATTGGTTTAATGACAGATACATCGACCAATGGAATAGAATTGAGAACCCAGAAATAGATCCATCCACCTATAGTCAGCTGATCTTTGACAAAGGCCTGAAATCCATTAAATGGGGAAGAAAATGTTTGTTTAATAAATGATGCTGGCAAAACTGGAGATCCATTTGCAGAAAAATGAAACAAGATCTGTACCTCACACCACACACAAAAACTAAC
>NW_006921694.1:856850-869110 GCF_000298275.1 Orycteropus afer afer | reverse complement strand
GCCTATCTGTTATAAGACACACCATTATTTTATCTAATGTTTTAAAATACTGCCAGTTAGAGTTCAAAATGCCATCAATGATAAGGTACATCCTGATTTTAGAGCTGCTGAAACATTTTTTTTAAAGATTGTATCCTAACAGTTTGCCTCCAATGAATATTTGCTAAAGAAATAGAAGAATGAAAGTATAAGTGAAAAAATGAGAAGACTATGAAAGAGTGTTCCTTACTGATTGGAAGGATGAGCACACACAATTTCAAGATGTGTTGAATGAAGGGATAGATGAATGAGTAAATGAAAGCATGAAAATGGTGAATGAATTACTAAAAACAAGCTCCATGAGAAGTAGCCCCAGTGGTACAATGGTTAAGGGCTGAGCTACTAACTGAAAGGTTGGCAATATGAACCCACCAGCTGTTCTGTGGAAAAAAGACCTGGAGAACTACTCTTTTAAAGATTACAACCAAGAAAACCCTTGGGCAGTTCTACTGGGTCACATGGAGTTGCTATGAATTAAGCAGATTTGATGGCACACAACAACAACAACAGGAATTTTGACCCTGGTATGCAAGAAAGGAGGGTTTCCTCTACCTTGAGGGCTCTTAGAGATATCAACAAGGATGTAGAGCAGATTCTGCCCTCCAGGATCTGGTCCTGGAGAAATAGAGAGTATATGAGGTGAGGCTGGAATGAGCAAGCCTAGGGCACCATTTCCATATCACAGGTCATTTTGAATGGAAGGCTACCACTGTCACCCCTCAGCTTTCCGCCTGGGGGGTTAAAGAGAGAAGTAAAACCGAACAACAAAGAACAAAACCTTGGTAACCTTGTTGAAACTCACAGTGACTGTGTCCTGCCTCCCATTGCACTTACAAGCTTGGGAGCTGGGGTCAGCAATAAAACCCCACACCAATAAATCACAGGGTGAGATCATGGTTTCCCTACTCCAAAGACAAGGAAAACAAACTGATTAGCTTCCCTTCATGCAGTCAATTAACGTGAATAACCCACTACTCCTGCTGTTGGCACAGTGAAATCTTCCAATTCAAAACATTTGCTACTTACAGCAGTATTCCCTTTAAAGTTATTATTTTTTTTTAATTATAAACCTGTTAACCCTGGATTACTTTTTTTTTTTTTTTTGGTATCATTAAAAGATAAATTAGTCAGACAAGGAAATGATGCAGCTGGTTTCCATGACAACACTTCAGAAAAAAGTTCAATCTGCTGCACCACTATGAAGAACTTTGAAAATCATTTCCTAGCAACCCCATAGGCACCTTCATATGCCATTTATTCAGTCCTGGGAGATAACACACATGGTGACAGAGAAAGCAGGTCACTCAGTTACCACAAACATTTGAAGTCTGCATATTTCATTAATGTAGGGGGCCCAATAATTTCCAGCTGTCTCTGCAGGGTGAGACACGCAGATATCTGGATTTCTCTAACACAATGCATCGTCTCTCCCTAAGCTACGAGCTATAAGAGACATTAAACTAAATTGTACTTTGAGCAATCTGAAGACAAGTGATCACCTTTGAAAAATTCACAAATATCTCCCCTCTAATCTGAAAAATACTGCATTCTGCTGTGCATGGGGTCGCTATGAGTCGGAAACAACTCAACAGCACCTAAGAAAAACACAACAATCTGAAAAAGAGGAATTTAGAAATCACTCTCCACCAATCTGAAAGACAATGTGACTCTGCTTCTTGCTTATCATGGTACAATGAGATGCACTAATATATTGAGAAAGTACAATGTTTAAGAGAATTCATAACAAAGTTTATCACCAGAAAGCTTTTGCATAAGTAAGTGCAAAATGCCATGTATTTTTTAATGAGAAATGGACATTTTTCTATAATTGCTATGCTTCTCAATGCTCACCAGAAGAACATATTCTAAAATTGAAAGATAGAATGTGATCACAACAAAATAACTGATTGTTGTGCAAGTAAGTTTCCATTTGCAAACCTTCACATCCCTCTGCAGTCACTATCTGCCTTGCTCTGTGCCCCTCCCCCAAACCCTCCCCACACACATACACCCTGAGGCAGAATGACCACCAGCCTGCACCACCAGCCTTCTTTGCAGGCTGGGTTCAAATTGGGTTCAGCCAATGGGTGGCACTGGCGAGGCATTAAAAAGCAAGACAGACAAGTTGGGTCATTTCTTTCCCATTCTTTCCTGCTTCTGTGCCCTGTCCTGGCAATAGTTTGTCCCTTCATGATTATAGCTCCTGCCAGGGTGGCCCCTCAGCCAGGAATGCTATTTCCTCCCTTCCCCCTTTAGTCCTAGGCCTGGTGACTTCTTCACACTGTTGCTAATCTGGGCACCATGCTATCCCTTGTCTTCTCTTATTCCTGCCCACACCTCCGTAGGTAGAACCTTTGTTTTAAGTCTCTTCATTAGAACCATCTGGGATGAATTGTTTCCCCCAGGACCCTGACTAATGCAACTTTGACAATTGCAATCAATTCTGAATTAACATGCAGCAAATCTTTTTGTCACAGTTCTCTGACATTAGTACCATTATCATACCAAACATTATTACCTTCTCTGATTATCATACCAAAGAAGCTAGAAAAGATGATTTGAAATTCCCTCCTTTTAAGCCTAAATCTACTATTTTCACTGTAATGAAAGTAGAATAGGGTAAAGAGAAACAGCATGTGTACTTAGGAACTTAATGTCAATCTAAAATGCAATGCTATTTCATCCAAATAAGCAGCAGGAAGAACTGAAAAAGGAGGAAGAGGATGTTCCCACAGACTTTCCTCTAAGTCTTTTTGAACTGGGTTTTCATCATCTAGTTTCTTTATTTGTTTGCTGTACTGTGAATTCCCATGCTGTCAGCTCTATCTGCATTCATATGACCATGTAGAAAAAGAATTCCAAAACAACTACATAAGAATTTTGCATGAGCCAGTTGGGAACTATCTGCACCATCTCCTCTAAATTAGCAAAAAGATATGTAAGAACCATCATATGTTGTGTGACTCAATGCATCCAAAACAGAAACCTGGTCTCAGATTTAATTCTAGTGTTTCCAGTGACATTGTGCTAATGTAAGTTTCTGAACCAAACCTGAAGTTTAGTTTCTCTACTTGTAAAAATGGTGATCAACTCTGTCAGTTCCTATTGTGAGATCTGAACTGTATGTGTTCAGTAGCACCTCCTGTGGTGGTGAAAGAAAATGTTACTTGAAGATTCTTGAGACCCAAACCAAGCCCAAGCCCACTGCCACTGAGTTAAATGCGACTCATAGCAACCCTATAGGACAGGGTAGAACTTCAGAGTAACTGCACTGGTGTTCCTTGACATGTTTATTTACATAGCATCTTTTTAGCTCAGGAAGGCAGAGCACAGGCGTAACTCCCCTCACTGGGCTTGGTAAAGGTGTGTGCCAGAATCCCCCATGGAACCTGTCCAAGAACTCTGAAGTTCCAAGACTGTAAATCTTTATTGAAGCAGACTACCTCATCCCACAGAGAGACTAGTGGGTTTAAACCACTGACCTTTTGGTTAGCAGCTCAATGCTTTAACCCCAGTGCCACCAGAGCTCCTTTCTTGAGACCCAGTCTCTGGCTTTTCCTCAAGGTTCTACCAAATACTTCTCTCAGACTTGAGTCAGGACAGATTCTCAATCCAGACTCTATAACATTGAATAAGTAGCCTTTTTTTTTTTCAGTAAGAGGCCAGCCCCTTGAAATTGTCACTCCAGAGTTCTTAGGTTTTCATGGGGGATTACGCCTGTGCTTTCTGAGCTAAAAAGATGCTATGTAAATAAACATGACAAGGAACACCAGTGCAGTTACTCTGAAGTATCCCAGAACCTAACAATAGAACCAAGATTTATCTTGAGACTTCACCTACAGTATCCCATTTAATTCTTAAAAAGAACCCTGGACTAGCCATCAGGGAAATGCAAATCAAAACCAGAAGATACCACTTCACACCCATGGATAGCTAAAATTAAAAAGATAAATAATAACAGGTATTAAAAAGGATATAGAGAAAGTGGGCAGCAGTGCATGAGGGACAGCACAATGGTTAAAGTGTTCACCTGCTGACCACAAGATCAGTGGTCAAAACCAGTGGGAGAAGGATGCGGCAGTCTGCTTCCACAAACATTTATAGCCTAGGGTCACTGTGGGTGGGAATCGACTCAGCAGCAGTGGATTTAGTTTGCTGGTGGGAATGTAAAATGGTATAGCCATTTTGGAAAGCAGTATTGGAATATTCTTCAAAGGTTAAACACAGAAATTAGTTACCAGATAACATAACAATTCCATTCCTAGGTATACACTCAAGAGAAATAAATGTTTATGTCCACACAAAAACTTGTACACAATGTTCACAACAGCATGACTCATAATGTCATAATGCCAAAAAGTAGAAATGACCCAAATATCCATCAAATGATGAATGGAAAAATAAAATGGTATACATACATACCATGGAATATTTGGCAATAAAAAGGAATGAAATACTGATCCATGCTACAATATGGATGAACCATGAAAACATGCTAAATCAAAGGAACCAGACACAATGGCCACATATTGTATGAGTCTATTAATATTAAATGTCCAGAATATGTACATGTGTAAAGACAGAAACTAGATAAGTGGTTAATAGGGAATGGAGAAATTGAGCTCTGGTAGCATAGTGCCTAAGGCACTTGACTGCTAACCAGAAGGCTGGTGGATACCCGTGAGCCACTCCTTGGAAGGAAGGTTGGGCAATCTACTTCCATAGTGACACTGCCTCAGAAACACAAGGAGGGGTCGCTATGAGTTGGGTCCGACTCGACAGCACATAACAACAACAGCAGGTAATGATACAGGGTTTCTTTTTGGGTTGACGGAAATATTCTGAAATTAGATAGTGATGATAGTTGCTGACCATGGTGAAAATACAAAGACTACAGGACTGTATACTTTAAAACAGTGAATTTCATGTTATATGAATTATATTTCAAAAAAAAGAAAGTCAGCTATGTGACACTTCCTACCTAGTAAATGGTATTCTGTGGCATTATTTGCACACAAGGGCCAGATTACAATATTCAAAACATTAAGTAAGGTTACCCATATTTGGTCTAGGCTTACTAAAATTGTGACACTAACTTTCATTCACCTCATATGCATGTGAAAGTTGGACAATGACTAAGGAAACCCAAAGAAGAGTTGATGCCTTTGCATTGTGGTATTGGTAAAGAATATTGAAATACCATGGACTGCCAGAAGAACAAACAAATCTGTCCTGGAAGAAGTGCAGCCAGAATGCTCCTTAAAAGCAAGAATGGCCAAACTTTGCCTCACCTACTTTGATCATGTTGTCAAAATGGACCAGTCCCTGAAGAAGGATATCATGTCTGGTAAAGCAGAGAGTCAGTGAAAAAGGGGAAGACCATGAACTTGATGGATTGACACAGTGGCTGCAGCAATAGTCTCAAACACAGCATGGATTGTGAGGATGACCCAAGACCAGGCTGTCTTTGGTTCTGTCGTACACAGGGTCAGTATGACTCGGAGCCAACTTGATAGCACCTAACAACAACAACAACTTTTCTTTCATCAAACTGATTGCAAGGAAAATGAATTCTGTACTTGATTCTGTCACCTATCAGTGGTTTGACTAGAAAGTAAATTCACATTATTGCATTGATTGAATTGAGAAAATTAGAGTTGTAAAGAATATTTTGAGTTATACTCTCCTGTTTTCAGTCATTTAATTTACAACCCTATATACACTTATAGACCTCTCTTATACCCTTTCCTTTCCTGCTTACCCCTATTCTTTCCCCTGATCCCTAACAAGATGTTCTGCCAAAATCAAGCTACAACCTGGATGTCATCTAGACTGATACCTTTCCTACATCTGCCTCATGCAAACATCAAATGACTTCCTAACTTAAAAATAAAAACGAATCCATCCTTTCTACTGCCACTGCTTTAGGCCCTCTTTGTCTTTCACCTGAATCATTGTAAAACCTGTCAAAATCCATTTTCCATACTGATGAAACATACTCCACTAAGTCACTCCTCTGCTTAAATTCCTCCCCAGGACTCCCATCATAAAGTTCTTTCTTTAGCCTGACAAAGTAGAGATCTCAAAATCTGACCCTTGCCTCTCATTTCTGATTCTTTCTCTATGTCTTCCCCTCACAGTTTAAACTGAACTTAGATGGTGATTCTCAGACATACTACCCTAATTTTACCCCCTCAATGTCTGCTCTATTGTCCCCTCTGCTTGGAACTTCCTCCTCCCTTGTCTTCTCCCTGCCATATACATACCATGTTAATCTATTTGTCTTTCAAGGTTACATTCAGACATCGCATTATTTGGGAAGCCATTTCTTCATACATCCATGGAACCCTACCTCTCCCAAACATTACAGAACTGTAGCGATGCACTTGAATGACATGGCAGGCAGACCTCCAATGATCCCCACCTCTTGGTATTCATACCCTTTGTGTAATCCCCTCCTCTTAAATGTGATCTGGCTGGGTGAGTTACTTCTAATCAACAGAATACAGTAAAGGTAATGGAATGTAATTAGGTTATATAAGATAGGGTTATAGTCTTACTGGGAGCTCTAGTAGCATAGTGCCTAAGGCACTTGACTGCTAACCAGAAGGCTGGCAGTTCAAACCCACCAGCCACTCCTCGGAAGGAAGGTTGGGCAATCTACTTCCATAGTGATACTGTCTCAGAAACCCAAGGAGGGGTCGCTATGAGTCAGGGCTGACTCGACAGTAAATAACAACATAGTCTTACTAATGGACTCGCTCTTGCTGGCTTTGATGAAGCATGCTGCCACATTGGAGAGGCCCACATGACAGGCCCACATGACAGGCCTCTGGCCAACAGCTAGCAAGGAACTGAGGCCCTCAGTCTAACACCAAGGAAGTGAATTTGGCCAACAACCATGTAAATAAGCTTGGAAGCAGATCCTTCCCTTTCAGATGAGACCCCAGCCCTGGCCTACACCTTGATTGCATCCTTATGAGAGACTGTGAAGTAGAGGACCCAGATGAGCCATGTCTGAATTCCTGACCCACAGAAACTAATAATAAATAAGTGCATCTTAAGCTGCTAAGTGTGTGGTGATTTATTACACAGTAACAGATAACTACTTACTTGTCACCTACCCTTCAACAACTAGAATGTAAACTTCCCATCTTATTAATCTTTGTAGTCCTAAGTCCAGCACAAGTGTTTAATGATCAGTTAACCTTCGATAAGCATTTGCTGAACTGTTACTGAACTGAACCAATGTGCTCTAAAAGTTTCTGCATGTTTGAAACCAAGCTGCCCTAGTTTGAAAGCACCACCAGATGGCCAACACTGGGAACTGTGACCCATATTCACTCTTCCTCCTAAATGGAGAAAGATCATCAATTCTGTCTTCCATCACCAGAGACAAAGAGCAAAGTTATTCCACCTTCAAGAGTATCTCTTTTGGACATGCACAGGCACACATCCATCCATTTATTATCCCAATTACTCTGTCTTTCAGTTCCAACCTGTACTCTCAAATTTCTCTCTCATTCTCATTAATATTCTCTTCCTCTCATTTGTGCCTGTTTCTCCCTTTTTTTCCTCTGCTCCACCCCAACTTCATCACATACTCTCTCACTCACATACAACAACTTGTGAGCCAAGAAACCACCTTGAACAGTGCTGGTGGATAAAGCTGATATGTCCATAGAAGGGAGGGGAAAGAGATCAGTTTAAAAATGATATCAAATATAAGAAAGCAGTTCAGGAAAAACATCATCATACATTATATATGTGACACACGAAGATAGAATCTGATTGTTTAAGCATACAAAGGAATATACGTCTAAGCATTCACCTTCTAAAATGGCAGAAAGTTTAATTTTATGACTTGACGATTAATATCAAGATAAGGTGTTGATCATGCTCTATCTACATCCTCACAAAGGCTGAAAAAGGTTCTTTAAAACAAACAGTGAAGCTGAGTGCCCTGTGACATTTTGTGGGTGTTATTAAGGTTAACACTAGTATAGACACACAGAACTTTAAGGAACGTGGAGAGGCAGTACTGATAATAAAAAGACAATTGTTATTTTTTTCCCAAAGCACTGTACCACCGTGATGAGAAAGAATTACAACATTCAACAGATATTTACCATTAAAAGGACAAACCTTCTCAAGAAAATTTGCCTCAGAGATCCTTCACCTCCATGAAAATGAAACTGTAACTGTGTTAAAAACAGAAAAGAGCAGGTTTTGCTCACAGAGAGTGAAGTTCAAACCCCCAGCCACTCCTTGGAAGGAAGATTGAGCGATCTACTTCCGTAGTGATACCGCCTCAGAAACCCAAGGAGGGGTCGCTATGAGTCAGACCCGACTCAACGGTAGTGAGTTTCGTTTGTTTGTTTGTTGTTTAGAGAACTACAGGACTCAATGAAATTCTCTATGATAGGCAAAGACAAGCTATTGCCAGGACAGAGCTCTGAGTCAGGGAAGGAGTGGGGAAGAAATCGCCCAACATCTCTATCTTTATGCCCAAGATTAGGTAAAGATGGCCTTTCTGAAAAACTTATTTATTATTGTACAAGAATATTTCTTAGAAGCAAGGATGGCAACACTTTGACTCACTTACTTTGGACATGTCATTAGGAAAGACCAATTGCTAAGAAAGGACATCTTGTTTGGAAAAGCAGAGTCAATGAGAATGAGGAAAATCTTCAATGAGAAAGACTAACACAACAGCTACAACAATAGGCTCAAACACCAGCAACCATAAAGAGGGCACAAGGCCAGGCGATGTTTTGTCCTGTTATACATAAGGTCCCCACGAGTGTGAGCTGACAGACAGCAACCAACAACAACTGAAAAAAGAGCCTTCACAATTTGAAAAGATATAAGCACAGGGTCGTGCCCTAAAGCAAAAATTACAACTGCTAAAGTACTAGAAATAATCGTAAAGCATCAATAGGGGACTAGTTAAGTAACTACAGTACAACTACACACTGGAAATACTATGTGATCATACAAAAGAATTAGGATTATTGTTATGATTATAATGGCATGGTCTCTACAATATATTTTTAAGTCAAAAAAGTAAAATGTTGAAAAAAGAGTTAGTATAGTATCATTTATCTAAAAAGAGGAGGATATAAACATATGCAAATGTTTAAAACAATGACATGAAAATCATAAAAATTTTAAATATAGGATATTATTTTGGCCCCTCTTGTGCTGCTCTAACAGAAATACCACAGGTGGATGGATCTGGCAAACAAGGATTTATTCCTTTAGGAGGCTAGAAGTCTATTCAAAGTGCCAACTCTAGGGGCTGGGTGAAGTCCCCTTAACCCTGGGCTTCAGCTCTGCCTCTTGCTCCCGGCCCACTGGAGCTGGAGGCATCTCTTAATTCAAGCAGTTGTTGGCTGCTGAAGCTGACCAACTCAAGGTCAACAAGTGCAATAGCACAGCCCCAAGATTATCAAGCAACATGGCAGGCCACTAGTTCAAGTCCCAAAAACAGTCCCAAGATTGGAAGGCAGCATGGCAGGCTAATGAATGAAGACTTGGCTACACACAGGGTCCAACTGTGCCAAAAAGCTTGAGACCTTTCTCAAGGATTCTTTGTATATTATAAGCAAACCACAGCTCTAAGGTAGCTACTCAGCTACTCACAGTAGATTCCACTAGAGTTGATTACCAGTCTCATCAGGGGAAATAACTACATCCAGCTGCCCAGCCACTCAAACCAGGCCCAGACAAGTTGACACACAACCTTAACTACCACAGATATTTACCTATAGGACAGAGGGAATAAGATGTGGAATACAGGGATAAAATCTAAGTCTCTCTTTATAAACCTGTCTTAGTTACCTAGTTCTGCCATAACAAAAATATCACAAGTGGGTGGTTTTAAAAAACAGAAATTTATTTTCTCATAGCCCAGGAAGCTAGAAGCCCAAATTCAGGGTGTGATTCTAGAGAGAGGTCCTTCTTTGTCTATTTCAGCTTCTGGGAGCCCGCGTTCCTTGGCATTCCTGGACCTGTAAGTGTATCTGTCATGTCTGTCTGTCTTCATATGGAATCTTCCCCATGTATCTCTGTGTCTACTCTGCTCTTTATATAACTCAGAGAGGATTGGGTTTAGGACCCGCCCTACTCTGATAATGACCTCATTAACATAACAAAAGAGGCCCCCTTTCCAAAACGGGTCATATTTACAGATACATGGGTTAGGATTATAGCATATATTTTGTTAAGTGCCACTGAGTAGGCTCCAACTCATAGCAACCCTATGTACAACAGAATGAAACACTGCCCAGTCCTGCATCACCCTCACAATCCTTACTACACCTGAGCCCACTGTTGCAGCCACCGTGTCAAACTATCTCATTGAGGGTCTTCCCCTTTTTTGCAGCCCCTCCACTTTACCAAGTATGACATCCTTCTCCAGGGAATGGTCCCTTCTGACAACACGACCAAAGTAGGTCAAAGTCTGGCCATTCTCATTTCCAAGGACCATTCTGGCTGCATTTCCTCCAAAACAGATTTGTTAGTTCTTCTGGCAGTCCACGGTACTTTCACTATTCTTCCTCAACACCACAACTCAAAAGCATCACTCTTCTTTGGTCTTCCTTATTCACTGTCCAACTTTCATATGTATATGAGAGGAGAAAAAAAAAAAAAAAAAAAACTCACTACCATCCAGTTGGTTCTGACTCATAATTACCCCTCCTTGGGTTTCCAAGGTGGTATCTCCACAGCAGATTGCCCAGTCTTTCTTCTGAGGAGTGACTGTTGGGTTTGAACCACCAGCCTTCTGGCTGGCAGTTAAAAGCCTTAAGCCTACGCCACCACACCACTGCTTGGGTTAGGTGCACCTTAGTCTTCAAAGAGACATCTCTGTTCTTCAGCACTTGAAAGAGGTCTTTTGCAGTAGATTTGTCCAGTGCAATATGTCATCTGATTTCTTGACTGCTGCTTCCATGGGTGTTGATTGTGGAACCAAGTAATATGAAATCTTTGACAACGTCAATCTTTTCCCCACTTATCATGATGCTGCTTATTGGTCCAGTTATGAAGATTTTTGTTTTCTTTAGGTTGAGGTGTAATTCATACTGCAGACTGTAGTCTTTAATCTTCATCAGTAAGTGCTTCAAGTCATCTTCACTTTCAGCAAGCAAGGCTGTGTTGTCTACTAATCATATATTGTTAATGAGTCTTCCTCCAATTCTGATGCTACATTCTTCTTCACATAGTACAGATTCTCGAATTATTTGGTCAGCATTATTTGCTCAGATTCAACAAGTATGATAGATGGATACAACCCTGACACACACTTTTCCTGATTTTGTACCATGGAGTATCCCCTTGTTCTGTTTAAACAACAGCCGCCTGGTCTACGTACAGGTGCCTCATGAGCACAATGAATCTGAAATTCTCATTCTTGTCAATGTTATCCATAATTTGTTATGAGCCACACAGTCAAATGTGTTTGCATGGTCAATAAAACAAACATCTTTCTGGTATTCTTTGCTTTCAGCCAAGATTCATATGACATCAGCATTGATATCTTTCATCCCAAGTTCTCTTCTGATGCCAGCTTTCATTTCTGGAAGTTCCCTGTCAATATACTGCTGCAATCATTTTTGAATTCTCTTCAGCAAGATTTTACTTGTGTGTATTACTAATATTGTTCAATAATTTCCACATTCTGTGGAATTACCTTTCTTTGGAATGGGTACAAATATGGATATCTTCCAGTTAGTTGGCCAGGTAGCTGTCTTCCAAATTTCTTGGCATTAATAAGTAAGTCCTTCCAGCATGACATCCATTTGTTGAAACATCTCAATGGGTATTCCATCAATTCCTGGAGCCTAGTTTTTTGCCAATTCCTTCTTGGCAGTTTGGACTTCTTCCTTTCTTCCTTTGATACTACTGGTTCTTGATCATATGCCACTTCCCAAAATAGATAAACATCAACCAACTCTTTCCGGCACAGTGACTTTGTGTATTGCTACCATCTTCTTTTGACATTTCCTGCATCACTCAATATTTTGCCCATAGAATCTTTCAATATTGCAACTTGAGGCTTGAATTGTCTCTTTAGTTCTTATAGCTTGAGAAATGCCAAGCGCATTTTTCCCTTTTGCTTTTCTAACTCCAAGCCTTTGCACATTTCATTATAACTGATTTTGCCTTTTCGAGCTGCTCTTCGAAATATTCTGTTCAGCTCTTTTATCTTGTCATTT